>NC_061112.1:3790751-3805695 GCF_002878395.1 Capsicum annuum
GAGAGAGAAAACGGAATGTCAAAATGCTTGTGGAGACAGTCAAATTTCTTGAATAATTCTATTTCATGATGCATGATTTTTATAATTATTGTCATTCATTTATAATGAGTTAATGGAAAAAAAAAAAGTTAGGTCCCTTCACCTAAATATAATCGTTACACCTAGTACTATTTATCTTTATGAAGGTAACCATTATGCCTAGGACTGTTTTTCTTTATGATGAAAAAATTTATTTAATATGAAAACAAAGATAAATGACTTTCTTGATCATTCTTAATTTATTTCCTTCATTGAATTTTGGTTGATTAGGACGAAGTTCCTTAAAAACCTCCCCAGTGTTCATCCCGAGTCAGGATCGAACTCTCCATGAGATTCATAGTTGCATTACTTATAGCTTTATCGTTCCTAGACAAAGCGGATTTGAAATTATCTTTCACTTCAAGGTATAACTTGTATCCATGCATTTCATATTTGCGCGGAGTTCGCTCCCAATATATATATATATATATATATATATATATATATATGTATGTATATATGTATGTATGTATGTATATAAAGACAGAGAGAGAGAGATTCATCTAACATGGACTTTTGGACTTGAATAACCTGCGAAGTCTTTTAATTTCCTTGATTTTATTTCTCCATTCAAATTCCTTTAAGTTATAATTTAAAGCAGAAAAGTTTTAAGTATTAGAAATTGTGATTCGTAATTTAGGAAATACGATGTTGCTATATTAAATATTTCATCTTTTGAATTAAATATATAACAATCTTATTTTTGTTTATAACTTCCGTTCTTTTGATCTTTTTTTTTTTTTTTCTATTTTCCAACTTATTTTTGTTTTGTAAGACAATTTCATCCATTATTATATAATGCACAAGACAACATAAATTATAAAATTAACATTACGTAGAAGTCATACATACAAATATTCGATCAATATATGTCTTCCTTGTGATGAATAGTAAATCACTATTAATTTCATAATATACATCACACTTACAAATAGTAAAAGAGAATAAACGTATTTGTTGTTTAACCTTTACATAGAAAACGACGACTACAAAAATTTAAAATAATTTGTAATACCTTTATTGTATTCAACCATCTTTAACATCAATATACATCACACTTACAAATAGTAAAAGAGAATAAAAGTATTTGTTGTTTAACTTTTATATAGAAAACTAAAACTACAAAATTCTAAAATAATTTGTAATACCTTTCTTGTATTCCACCATCTTTAACATCAACTCTACGAATTTGGCCGTTTATGGAAAGGATAAATGATATTAAAAGACCATGAAATACCTTCTATTTATAAGGAGAAAGTTACATTACATGCATATTCATTTTAAAGCATATTGAAAAATGAAAAGCCAAAGATAAAAAAAAAACCTTAAAAATTAATTATAGAGCAATGGAGTTTTAAAGAAATTTTAAGACATTTAAACTCTTACATTGAAGTATAGGAATAAATGGATGAGTAGCAATTGTAATATTCATTTTTGTGCAGTAAAAAAATAAAAAAAATAAGAAAATTATCAAAAAAATCCACATAAAAAGATAAAAAGCAACAGAGATCATAGAGAGGTGTCACATCACCTTCTCTATATTTCTCCTTTATATAAATATAGATTTACATCGATCATTATGTATGAGGCAGTAAGATTGGAGTAAGCATCTTGACGTCTAGAAGGACGATTAACAACATACCCCATATGGGCGTTCCTAGCACTATACTATAATTCTAGATTCAATTTTTTTTTCGTTATTACATTTGCCTATGTATATCGGCTTTCAAATAACTTGGACCATACTTATCTAAATTAAATAATCAGATATAATTAGCTTGACACACTTCATAAATTAAATTTAAAGCTGCGTACATTAATAATGCGGAGATAATTATATTATCAGTCAATTTAAGCACGTGATAAAAAAATACTTTTAATTAGGGTACAACTAATGCAAGAGCCTACTTAATATGTCGAATTTATTAATATTGGAAATAAGATATGTTATTTGTTACAACAAGTAAAGCTTATGAAATTGTGTAAAATTATTTATACTATGGTGTATATATTTAAACTCTCTTGAAAATAAGATTAGTTACACTGAGAGAGAACGACCCTCCTCTCTCTAAAATCCCCAATGTTGTCATCAACCGCTTCACCTTGCGATCCAGATCCACCAGCACCGTTACCTCCGTCGGATCCACCAGACCTAACCCCAGGCGCCATGGAGGAGGACCCCCCAAAGAAACCATCCTATAAACAAGTAGATGAAGTGCACTCCGGTCTCAACCTTGAAAATGTCGAAATCCCTCTAAACTTCAAAAACATGGGAAAATCGATTGTTGACCCTGAAGGAGATGCTATTCAACTCTCTGAAGAAGACAAGCGCAGACTTTACAACCTGTGAAAAAGATCTATTAGCTTGAAAGGTGTCGGAAGGAGACTAAACCACCAATATCTCCGTTCAAAATTGATGGATCTGTGGAAACTCCAAGAAAGTGTTATCCTTATCGACTTAGGTGAGGTTATTACACGGTAAAATTAACGCTTGAAGAGAGCCAAAAGAAGATCCTATTGGAAGGCCCATGGTTCGTCGCAGGCACGTACATCTCTATAAGGGTGTGGGAGCCAAATTTTATGCCTTGCCAGTTAAAAATTACTTCCACAACAATCTAGGTCAGGTTACCATCGTTACCAAAGGAATTTTATGACAATACTATCCTTAAAAAAATTAGAAAAATAATTGGTTGTCTGCTGAAAATAGATGTGTGTACTTCTTCTTCCCTCAAAGGATGCTACGCTCGTATCTGCATACAAGTCGAAATGGAGTAACCTGTTCGCACATCCGTACTGATTGGACATCACGACCAATTGACCTGCTACGAAGGAGAAGGTATCTTGTGCACAAATTGTGGTCGTCTGGGCCATACGATTAGAGCATGCCCATACATACAACACATTAGAGAAGACACAGGCAACACGGAGTCCTCCCCTTCCCAACAGGTAGCATCGGAATGACGGACCACCACATTTGCAAAAAAAGGTACTAACGCATCAAAAAAGGAGAAGGCCTCAGTACCAGGTACGAATTAGCTCGACAAGCCTAATGTCAAGACGAAAACTTTTGACCGCAAATCAGGTAAGTTTTTTAAAAAACCCTATCGGAATCCACATCCTCCAACAGGCGCCGATACGCCTAGTGGTTCAGGTAAGGATAATAGTACCCCAAATTTGGACCACCTAAATTTGGACAGGCCCAACTCGGTAAGAAATAAGAAAAGGCCCATCTCTCCAACTTCCAAAAGAGGACCAACTTCTGGCTCCCAGGGCCTAAACTCCCAACAAGGAAATACCAGTTGGGCCCAACAAAAAGGTACAAAGCCTTTGAGTATGAATAATCGCTCGGATAAGGCCCTAAACAGTTTCTTTAATGGTCAACCTTCTTAATAATAGTCAAAGCCTTTGAGTATGAATAATCGCCCGGATAAGGCCCCAAACAGTTTCTTTAATAGTCAATCTTCTTCTTATAAAAATAGTAAGGCCAATATGGGCTCCACTAACAAATTTGAAGCCTTAATCACGTTGACACCCTAACCCCTCAGAGTGACATAACTATCCCCGGTCAAATCAACCAGTCAAACAGTCTTCTCCAGCAGACTGGCGCCTCTAGAAATCCCTCCAGCTGCCCTTCTCACCATCATCATCCTATATATCTTAAAAAGGATGATGTTTCCACTAAGACTTTTCATAAATATCCCCTTTCTCTTACTCCACCTTCTCAAGCTATCTCCTCACAAAATTCACTCCTCAGAACCCTCTCACATGAACCACCTCCCCATAACTCTAATCTTAGCACCATCATATCTGGACCATACACCAATCTCTTGGTTAGAAATGGGATTACAGAATATGTCGATCACCTTTCAAGGGACAGCAAAGGGGAGACGGGTACAAGTAATAATCCAAAACCCAGAGTATCTCGCATTGTTGGTCAAGGGAATCCCTGAACAAAAGTCTAGCAAGCTATGGCAACAACCTCTGGATGACTACCCTACTGGCAGCTGCCAACCAACACCCAATAGAGAGCCTGTCAACGGAGACACTCTCAGCCATCTTGAACCAAGTCTTATAGACTCTTCCTTTTTTCCCGCCACCAAATCCTCTCCTGCTCTAAAATGGACCCTGCGTGCTTTCACTGGAAACTTCTCCTTCTTAAGTGGAAGTCCATCAGGACATTACCACTCCAGAGATATGGTAAAGAGAAAAAACCCTGGAAATGTTAAAAACAAATAATCGAGAAATGGAAGCTATTCTGGCAACCATGAAAACTCCCATAACAGAAGTAACCACTCTAAATAAACAGATAGGGTTAAGATTCACAGAATTAGTAAATGAGATGTGGGTAATCCTAAGATTCACAAAATTAGTAAATGAGATGTGGGTAATCCTGATTCCATGGAATTTAACCAAGTTTACAATGAGCATCAAATACCCAAGTGTTCTGACAAGGGAAAAATTCATGATATCTCTAAACCCCCTGAAAACAATGATCAACATCAACTCACCACAGTCATCCCTGGACCCTCAGGACAAAGAAAAATCAGTGACTGCGAACTACTCTCCACCTCACAACAAAATAATGATGAACCTAATACTATGGAATGCTAGAGGCGCAAATAATGCCGAATTCAGGAGCCATTGCAATGATATGTTATGTCTTCATAAAACTGTCATACTAGCTCTCTTTAAAACTAGAATGAGTGATTACCACCAGCTAACTCAAGACCTTGGCTATGACTGTATGATTCAATCTGCCACCATTGGTATGTCCGGTATGCTGGTACTTATATAGAAAGAGGATATGTTCCACATCATGGACATATCTATCACTCCTCAAAGCATCTATATTGCTGTCAAGGTAAATTCTCCTCTCTCCTCATAGTTCCTTAGTATAATTTATGCTAGCCCTCATGTTAATACTAGAAAATCTCTCTGGGAGCAACTCTCCCTTATGGCTAACACTATTATAAATCATCCTGATACCATCTGGCAGGTAGAGGGAGACTTTAATAAAGTCCTTTTAGCCTAAGATAAACATGGGGGTAACCCCATAGCGACCAGTAGAGTCAACATGTTCTGGAATTATGTCAATCATTGTAGGCTAGTTGATTTAGGCTTCAAGGGTAGTAAATACACTTGGACGAAAAAAATATACCATCACCGTAATAATATTATCCTTGAAAAACTTGATAGATGTCTAGCTAATGTGAAATGACTTTATCTCTTTTCGGAGTCTTCTGTAACTCATCTCCCAAGAACTCATTCCGACCACTGCCCTATGCTGGTCCAGCTGAATGCCAAACCACATCCTAAGGAGAAACCTTTTAGAATGGAACCCATGTAGTGCTCTCATTCGGACTTCCCAAACTTAATAAATCAAGCCTTCTAGAATAGTAAGGATCTTACAAGTCCCATTCACTCATTTCAGTCAATTATTATTCCTTAGAATAGATATGTCTTTGGTAACATCCATTCTAAGAAGAAAAACCTATTAGCAAGACTAGCTGGGATACAATGGAGCCCTCACTATCCCACTAGTTCCTTCCTCCATAATTTCGAAGATTCTTTGACTACCCAGTATAAGGAAATCCTCAGATTAGAATGGGAATTCTGGAAGGTCAAATCTAATGTTAATTGGCTAACTGAGGGAGATGCCAACACTAGTTTTTTCCACACTTCCACTCTTAACAGAAGAAGGAAAAACAATAGATGACCTGGGTAACTGGAGGTACTCCCAGGGGGATATAGAAAACTCAATCATGTCTTTCTACAGAACCCTTTACACTACTGAGCACTCCACTTCCACTAGGAATTGCATCACTAACCCCTCTGCTACTGGTTCAATTCCTTAAACTACTTGTGCTCTGTTAGATAGCCTTCTCACTATTTCTGAAATAAAGAAAGCTACCTTCAGCTTCAAACCCACCAAAGCTCTAGGTTTAGATGGCCTTCACCCTCTCTTTTTTCAGAAATTCTGGGACTCTACCCACAGCCAGCTTATTTCTTTCTGTAACAAAGTTTTCTCTATGGGTAAAATGGATAAAGAAGTGAACACAACTTACCTCTGTCTTATCCCCAAGTGTCAAAATACTAGTACAAGATCATAACCAAAATCATTGCCAATAGAATCAAACCATTCTTGAGTAAAATCATTTCTCCAACTCAAGAAAGCTTCCTGCCTAACCGAAGAGCTTCTGACAATGCCATCATCATGCAGGAATTCTTGAATCACTTTTCTAAAATAAAGAGAGCTAAAGGAAATATGATTCTCAAAATTAACCTTGAAAAAAATTTTGATAGGATAGAATGGCCTTTCATCAGATAAGATCTTTCTTTCTTTAAATTCCCACCCCTTCTATCCAAACTCATTATGTCTTGCATCTCCACTTCCTCTATCTCTGTCCTCATAAATGGGTCTAAAATCCCTTTCTTTTCTCCTTCTAGGGGAATTCGGTAAGGAGACCCCATATCCCCAGACATCTTCATCCTTTGCATGGAACTTCTCTTTAGGAGGATTGAATATGAGGTGGATACCCTTAATTGGACCCCTATTGCTATCAGTGGAGGAGGACCCAAGTTGTCACATCTCTTCTTTACTGATGACCTAACTCGTTTTACTAGAGAAGATACTTTTAACTGTCAAACCGTCAAAAGGACCCTTGACATCTTTAGCTCCTTATCAGTTTATGCACTCGTGTTCAGCTCAGTTCATGTATTATGTCTCAGTTTTAGATCCTAGCTATTCAGTCATGACTCAGTTTCTAGGTGTCTTGCGCATCGCCTCAATTCCCCTCAGTAGCTCATCCAAGTTAGTATTCTTTGAGGGACATAGTGTCCCAAGGGGGAGATACATCATACCCCCAAAATTTCATGACAAAAACATGCTGCTCTATTTTGTTTTGATGAATCCAGTTTGGAGAAGGGATACTCATAAGTGAACCCTCAAACTCCAACTTTAATCGTATGCCATGTTTTCAAGATTCAGTTCAGATCATGATATTCAGTATATCTATCAATTCCTAGACTTAGTTATGTTCTCATGTTTTCGATCATGCATATGGAGTAATTAATCTCAAACTTATCGGTATTATCAGTTCAAGGTAATAGTTTTCCTTAAACTTACTCGTTCTCATGTTCATATTTCAGTGCCAAACTTGGATTCAGTTCCATGCTCAGTTTTCAGTTCAAACTTGATACCTTTACTATTGCATGTTCATGAGTAAGTTTAGTCATGAATTCACGCATCAAATATGTGTGATTAGCTCATTAGTACTTTCAGTCATGCATTCACGTATTATGTCATTCATATAATCATGGATCATATATGCATGGATTCAGCCTTTTAGTTGTGCATCAGATATGCATTCTCATTTTGAGAAAACTTACTTTATTAGAATCCTCAGTCTTACATTCATGAATCAGCTTTTTATGCATCAGATATGCATGTTCAGTGTGTTGTGCTTAGCTTTCAGTCATGCCAGTCATGAAACCATGTTTCAATAGTGTATGTCTTGTACGTACTTCATCTTATCATCTCTCCCGCTTCAGTTAATTTCCATTTGAGGACGAATGTTCCCAAGGAGGAGATATTGTAATACCCCATATGTTTCTAAGCTAGGAGACGAACCATTTTTCCTGTGTATGAAACCTCCTATCCTGTGAGTAGTATTTTAGTGCATGTCTTACAATGAGTATCCTAGCGATAAGATAGCTTATGATACATTAATCATGTTCATATGAGTCACTTAAGGTAATACAAGCTAAGAGTTTCTGAATCCATTAAGTTTTAGTGTTCGATTTTGCAAGGGTCATCTTTGAACGAGTATAACTTGATGTTAATGTGGTATTGTGGCTGATTTAGACCCACCAAATTGTAGATAATCGAATTATATTTCCAACAATACCAATTTTGCCTTAATCTAATACCCGAGCAAGAAGTTATGCCCATTTTCGTGAAAGACAGTAAGGATAGGCGATTGGTTAGGCGCCGCCCAACCAAACTTAGGCGATTGATTAGGCGCCGCCTAAGTCAGTTCCAATGCCAAAAACACTCTGTTTTGAGTTATTTGAGGGTAATTAAGTTTTTTAACACTCCTTACATGTCCCTAAACTTAACTCTACAAAATATATTGCTTCTAAACACATTACAACCCTATTAACATCTCAAAGCTCATCATCCAAGAGCACTATAGGAGAAAAACAACTAGGGTTGCATAACATTATGTTTTCGCGATACTCTCAGTCAAGCCATGATCTATAAAATTCAGTCAGTCATGTGACTCAGGAAAACTCAAAAATCTTAGTAATCTCAGTAGTCCAGTAATCTAAGTAATCTCAGTCTTAGTAACCTCAGCAACCTCAGTATTCACAGTCAATCTCAGTAGCTTCAGTACTCTCAACCAGTCCTCAGAACTCAATACGTTTCATCCGTCATTGGAATCCAGTAAACTTAGTTTAGCTCTGATAAACAATACCACTAGTATCAGTCCAGTTAATCAATATCAGTTCAGCTAATCAGTTCAGTCCAGTTATTCAGTTCAACTTAGTTATTCAGTTCAGTGTCCTTCAGATGGGAGTAGAAGTTAGCACAGAGTGAACCCAAGGATGGGAACTCACCCGCCAGTTCAGGGTATGATTCTTAGTAGTCATCCTTGTGTTCTAGAACTACATAGCCAGCGTAGGTTGAGACATCTTAACACATCATATTAGGGTTGATGAGGTGGCTTAACCCATCAGTTTAGGGTTCCCACCGTTCTCATTAAGTACCTGCCAGTATAGGGTTCTCACAGCTGTCCTTACCAGTGGCGCGGTATTGACACCTCTCCAGTCGGGGCAGAGATTGGACCCCAGCTTAGCTATTATACCGTATTTGGGGCATGTCGGTTAGATAACTACTTCCCACAGTTTCAGTTACAGATTTCAGGATTGTCAGCTATAGCTACCCAGTCTCAGTAAAGAACTCAGATAGTTCTTCAGATTTCAGTATATGAGGACTGTCAGATACAGTCAACTCAGAAATAGAATTGAACTCAGATAGTTTCCTTCAGATTTATGGACTGTCAGATACAGTCACTTATGCTATCAATCACAAAAGTTATCAAAACTCATGCTATCAGTACTCAGCTTCAGGACTATCAGATACAGTCAATCAGACCAGTTTTTCATAATTCGAACTGTCAAAAACAATCATTCATTTATCAGTAATGCAATATCAGTCTCTTAGTATATCAGTAATACAGTATCAAATCCATCACTTATTAGTGATTTACATATTAATATCTGTAAACTCAGTCTTTCAGAATGTCATTATCAGTACACTCATGTTGTCAGTATTCATACTCAGTAGTCTGTATCTCCACGAGTTCAGTTACAGTTATGTATGCATGTATGTATTATCACGTTCATATCAGTCAGTATTGTCTATGCATATAACTTTTTTCATTTAGCCTACCTCACTCGTATACTCAGTACATTCAGATGTATTGACGCATTTGTGCTATGGTGCTTTCTCTTATGTTACACCATAGGTTCAAAGGCATGAGCTCCAAATCAGCAGTAGATTCCAGGATCAACAGTCAGAGTTAGACGTGAGTCCTCATCCTTCGAGGACATGATGATTTCATTTCTATTTCAGTTTTCACTTTATTTCAATAGTTGGAGTTAGTTGGGGACATGTCCCATCAACTCCTTATTCAGTTTAGTTAGAGGCTTTTGGACTAGATGTCAGATTAGATATTCAGACTTCAGTATTTATGTCTCTTTTTGGTATTGTTATACCATATTTTTCAAAAATGTATTAGTATTGAACCTTATGGCCTTACAGTTCATGTTTCTGCATATTTTATAAGATATTATACAGTTTATAGGTACAAATATCAGTCATGGGTTAGCTTGTGGTCCTTCGGGGTCATGAGCACCGTGTAACGTTTCAGTTCAGAAAATTGGGGTGTTACAATTATCCACAAGGGGGATAGAGTAAATTTTTGGACTGATAGATGGCTCCCCAATAGCGAACCTCTTAGCAGTATTATTCAAGGTCCTCTGCCTCAAAACATGTTGGACATGAAAATCTCTGACTTATGGAAAAATGGTTCCTGGGATTTATCTTCTCTACCCTTCCAACTACCTATGACTATTACCCACTCCATTCATCATACTTTCTTTCCTGATACCTTGTGCCCTACTGATTATCCTATTTGGACTATCACTGACAAAGGAATTTCCCCTACTAAAAGTGCTTACAACCTCATCACCTCAACAACTCATCCTTCTCCTTGTCATGGCCATTACAATTAGATTTAGTCCTTAAAGATCCTAACAAAATAAAACACTTTCTTTGGCTCCTAAGTCACAATAGGCTCCCTTACAATTCAACTCTGAATCGAATGAGTGTACCCCTAGAACCCTATTATAAATTCTGCCCGGACCAAAATGAGGATATCCCTCATATCTTCTGGCACTGCACTAAAGCCAAAACACTTTGGGATATTTTGCTCCGAAAGATCAATTTTAGTACCCCAAATATCACTAACCTTAATAGTGAGAACTTCCTAGAAACTGTTTGGAACTGTTCTGCTAACCACAAGGCGGATCAGTACATCAACTTTCAATCTCTAACCTCTTTTTGTTTGTGGAAAATTTGGAGCTGCAGAAATAATAACTTGTTTAACAACTCTAATGCTTCTCCCTCTCTCAAGAATGCTTATGCTAATTGTGTTGAATACTCTTACCTTATGCCTCCACTTACTACCACCTACCAAGAAACCACTGTTCTTGTACGTTGGCTCCCGCCTCTAAACACCCCTTACAAGCTCAACACTGATGAAGCGTGCCTTGGAAACCCTGATATAGGAGGCATAAGAGGTTGTATTAGAAATGCCAAGGGGGATTGGATTATTGGCTTCGTGAAGGGCTTCCCCCACGAACCAATAACCAAATGGAGCTTTTAGCACTCATTGAAGGACTCAAATTGGTGGAAAACCAGAATCTTTTCCCTATTGAAATCAATGTGGACTCAACAAAGATAATCCATATGTTAAATACTAGAAACATGCATTATAAGCCCATTCTTGAATCTTGCAGGTGCCTGCTGAGAAGGGTGGGGCATCCACCAGTGACCTATGTCTTTAGAGAGCAAAATTATGTTGCAGACTGTCTGGCAAAAGAAGGAGCGATAAAGAAGCTCTTTGGCACAACAAATTTTTTGACAGTTCCTCCGGTGTATGGACAAAAACATGTGTGGGCAGACATTTTAGGAACTGAGTTTACTAGGAAAATCAATCAATGTACTAATTATCAGAATGCTGATACTCATATTTTTGTACCTGACTAAAAAGTCAGCAGTTTGTAACAAACCTCTATTTTGGTTTATCTAATATATCGCATTGTTACAAAAAAAAAAAAAAAGATTAGTTACACTACAACAATAAAGATAACCTAAAGTGTAAGAATTTCTTCCATATTTAATTACTTTATACCCCCTTTGTTTTATTTTATGTGTCGCGATTTTTTTTGTCCGTCCAAAAAGAATATCACCTTTCTTTATTTGGTAATTATTTAAAGACACAATATCACCTTTCTTTATTTGATAATTATTTAAAGACACAATTCCACTTTTATCGTTATGGGTCCCACTAAATTAAAGATAATTATAATATTTTTTTAATAAAAAATAATTTGGTAGACATTATCAAGAATCTTTCTTATTTCTTAAACTCCGGCCCGGTTAAACTATGGCATGGAACGGAGGGAATATTTATTGGGTTTAAGTTTTGTGCACCGTCAGTGCATGAAAAATTCTACACTATCAGCTAACTTGACCTGTTATTGCAGGTTATCCAGTTATTTACATAAAAATTAAAGAAAAAAATTAGGTAACCTGTAATAGTAAGTCAAGTTCACTTGATTGTGTAGAATATTTTCTATACCGACGGTGCACAAAACTTAAATTCATATTTAATATGGTAGTATAAATTACCTATTTTGCACTGTCAATGCGCATGTTATATTTATGGCCTAATACTTGTAAACGAATTTGGATTCTCGCGAGGAAGCTACCTCTTTCACTTTTACAGCGTGCTATATGGATGCAGAAATGAAACATCATCACTTATATATATATGTCTACATGACAGGACAGTTTTTATCCTTAGCAAGACAAAAGAGAAATTTACTCGGCATTTGCAATAATGATGACCAGCTTAAATTGTATAACTGGGACCTGGCCATTTTCTTTGTCAACCATTCTATACCACTGCCTCAACTTCTCTTAGTACCTAATTACCATATATATGTATATATGTCGCTGTCTGAATATTTATTTATGTACTATTGGTTTGTCCACTGTATAAACTAGTGGGCACAAATATGATGGGTTGTCAATTCCTGAGTCAATTACAGCATGCAGTTTCGGCATTTAAAACTACTACTATAAAATTCTGACCAAAGTCCCCTGGTGGAAGAAAACATATAGAGGAAACTCCTTGAAAGTGCTCATCTTAATTCAGGATGGCATTTGTGGAGTTGTTCGTGGTGGCATTAGTGCCTGTTCTTAAAACACTCATAATTACTGCTGTTGGCTTATTTCTTGCTCTCGGACGTATCAATCTCCTTGGCTCCACTGCAAGGCACCATTTGAACAATGTAAGTTTTTCCTTCTTTTAGCATAGTATGAAGGCGGGCCGACACCTTGATTCTTCCCACAGACATAGATTCATTGTTCGTATCTGATTCAGTCTCACCATCCTTTGGGAGTTGGTAAGAAGTCAATAATTATATTGGACAAAGAAAAGCATTCTAATGAAAGTTTTCATAACTTCATAACCATATAACGGGCCTTTAAGTACTTTTTTTTTTGTTGAATGCTTGGAGCAGCTTGTGTTTTATATTTTTACTCCTGCGCTGGTCTGTAGCAGCTTGGCTGAAACAGTTACATCGAGCAACATTGTTTCATTGTGGGTATATTTTCTTTATGTACTTTATGCGCTGCTGCTACATTCTTTTGCCGCATGAAGTTTTTTCATGAAGAACTAAGATCTCTTGACCACTTACAAAATAAATAAAAGAAAATGTCTTTTTAGATATCTTACATGTAAAAATGAAGATCTCTTGTAAAAAGACTTACAAAACGGGGATAAAAACGTTAAGTGCCTAAAAATCAGTTCTCCTGCTCTTCACTCAATAGGTAATTTATATCTTTTTGTTTTTATGCATAGATGGTTCATGCCGGTAAACATCCTTCTTACGTTTATTATCGGTTCAGCACTTGGATGGATACTTGTGAGAATCACAAAAACTCCCATAGAACTCCATGGCCTTGTTATTAGTTGTTGTGCTGCAGGTAAACTACAGATGCTACTCCCTTTCCCTCGGTCTTAATTTATGTGGTACACTTTTTTTTGTCAGTTTAAAAAAAAATTTAATTTTTCTGTAATTAGAAAGAATTTTATTTCAAATTCAACTTTTACTTCAATGAAATGATTTATAATCATATAAATGTTTAAGGTTTGTTTTAGACCATAAATTTTAAAAGTCTTACTTTCTTTAATTTATTAAATGTGCTAAATCAAACGATGTCACATAAATTAAAATTAATGAAGTATAAATTTATAATGTTCCAACACATTTCCATAGTAAAATGAAAACTAGCTAGTTCTCATAGTATATTTCACAATCTCAAACTAATATATATATTTGAACTTATTGAAAGGTGTTTGATTTTTTTTTTCTTTAGGGAATTTGGGGAACTTGCTTCTAATTATAATTCCAGCAGTATGTGAGGAGAAGAATAGTCCGTTTGGAGATTCAATAACATGTTCCACCAATGGAAAGGCCTATGCATCACTATCTATGGCGGTACGAATCATTACACAACTCTCTCTCGTTATGTCTTTTTCTTCGACAACAACCACATAATTAGTTTTAAACTTGCACCTATGTTAGGTCATTTTAAAGACAACAAAGGGTAAACAATCATTAGCAAAATTAGTTATAACCTAAAAAAATAAGTCTTTTTACCCAAAAAAAAATAAAAATAAAGGTAACTTGCATATATAGGCTATAGCCTCTTCAGATCACTACCTCACTTGTGGGATTGAAATATGTTTATTCTTTTTAGTTACCCAAAAAATAAGACAAGTAATTAACCTCCGAAAATAAGTTAAAACACAATGATCGCGTAAAAAATAATATACACTATTAGCATGGGCGGAGCTAGGGGTGGAATTAAGAAGGTTCAATTGAACCTCCTACACCAGGAAATTAAACCACGTATATATGGTTCATTTTTTTTTTTTTTTTGATATATATTAAATTTTAAATCTTCTTGAGTTCTTTGCATGTCTACTTTTTGTTATTTTTTAACCTCCTGAGTGGAAATTTTACCTTCGCCATTGACTGTCAGTGCATATAATATAAATTACTATGTCTTTATACTTTTTGCATCCTATTTTGGATTCTTGATTAGATTCAATTTTCCCATATTGTTGCTGATATATATAAGATCCAAAAGACCTTTGAATGCTAGTAATTTTATACCTTAATCTTTGGATATATTGACATTGTGCAGATAGGAGCAGTGTATATTTGGACATATATCTATAACATCATTCGAGCATCTGGAACTCAACATAATACCTCAACTGTCAATATTGAGGGTTCTAAGGAAGTCCCAGAATTATTGTCCGAAAGTTGTATACCTCCCAAGGATAGTCTACAGAATGATATGGACCATGAAGCTCAACTTGCAGTACCACTCATTGAATATCAAACCACATATGATGATCAGGTTTTTTTCTTAATTAATTTCTTTTTTGTTTATTCCAATCATTTAACATATATTTTAGAGAAAAGACATTTTCCCCCC
>NC_061112.1:3805795-3809077 GCF_002878395.1 Capsicum annuum
AGAAGTTCCATTTTTCTAAAAAAAAAATAATCCCCCACACTTTATTTTTTTATATATATATTTTTTTAAATAAAAAATATGCATTTACTATTTTAGATAGATAGATAGATAGATATATATAGATAGATATAGATATATAGATAGATAGATAGATAGATAGATAGATAGATAGATAGATAGATAGATAGATAGTGGCACAGGATATGAGTCTCTCTGAGCGAAAGTTAGCATAGCATGCGCATCCATGGGAAAGAGAGCTCGTTTCCCTTCACAGAAGGCGTTAATGGCACAGGGAGTAACGACGAAAGGTGGTGGTACTCCGAAAAGGAACGCAAGAAGAGTGGTAGGGACTTCTACCCCTGCTAAGAGCACAAATTCACAGAAAGGTCATGGAATTGAGAACTCAAAATCGAAGGACGACTCAGTAAGAAAGGGAATTGAGGTGATTAATGAAGAGGAGAAAGTAGAAAATGTAGGATCACAACCTATGGGAACTACAACCCCTAGGGAGGAGTTACGAACGGATACACAGAAATTGAGCAAAGAATGGTCAGCAATATGTAGTGGAAATAGTCGTAGGTCCTGGGCTGACGAGGTTGAAGCTGAGGATGAGCTGGTGCGGAAACCATCAATCTGGGAGAAATTCGATATCACGAAGCTATCTAATGCGAAGTTTAAGCTTGAATATATTGAACCTACAATACATGGCACAACACCTATTTGTTCAATTGACATGGGTGACATTAGTACTAAGATTTAATTTTGGAAAAATTCTGTGGTAACGTGTTAGGGGCACATCCCCCTTTTGTAGTTTTGAATGGATTCATACAGCGTATATGGTCGAAGTGGGGAATCAACAAGGTCGTAACAATGAAAAATAGAATTGTTCTAGTTAAATTCAACTCGGCAGATGGTAAAGACGAAGAAATACAAGGTGGTATATACCACTTTGACAATAAGCCGTTTATTGTGAAGGCTTGGTCTCTGGATATGGAGTTTACTGAAGAAGAACTTCACTTGGTACCAATTTGGGTGAAACTACCGAGACTAGATTTCAAGTATTGGAGTCTTGTTGGTTTGATCAAGATTGGAAGTTTAATAGGTCGACCGTTAATGGTGGACAGTCACACAAAGAAGAAACATAGGTTGCAATTTGCTAAGCTACTTATTGAAGTAGATATTGACAGTGAGTTGCCAGAGAAGGTGATGTTTAGAAATGAGAAAGGTATTCTGGTTAAACAAAAGGTGCAGTATGAGTGGAGACCTATCATATGCAAATTCTGTCAGAAGTACGAGCATGTTGAAGCTGACTGTAGGAAAAAAAATAGTTCAAAAATTAACTGACGAACAGGGCACTGGAGAGACAGAGCAAGTAGTGAAGGAAGATATTGTAGCTCGAGGGAATGAAAAAGTGTTACAAAAGTCAGCAATGGTGGAGAAAGCAGGGCCTAGTTCTTCCGAAAAGCTGGTTAGAATGGAGTGGATTACACCAGTAAAGACAAAAAAGGGTACTGCAGCTCAACAAGGGCATCAAAAGCAAGTGCAAATAGAGTTGGGTAAAAATGCATTCCAGGCACTACATTAGGATAATAAAAGTATAGTTGGACACAGTAAACAGTCTACGAATGCAGGGAAACAAACCATTCCCAGTAAAGGGAATGAATAGCATCTTATGTTGGAACATTAGGAGTCTAAATGGCCCCAATAAGCAAAGAGAGGTAAATATCCTTTGCAATAGAGAGAGGGTTGGTTTAATAGGGTTAGTAGAGATAAAAATAAAGGTTGGCAATATAAAAGAGATAGCAAGGAGAATGTTTGGTGGTTGGTAATATATAACTAATCTACAATACCACTATAATGGTAGAATCTGGTTGTCTTGAAGACCAGATATTTACCATGTGGTAGATTTAAGTGGTAATGCTCAGGCAATAACTTGTCAAGTGACTCAAAATGGTAGACATGTGCCATTTCTATTGATTGTGGTATATGGTATGAATAGTAGAGTAGAAAGAAAGGAGCTATGGAAGTACCTGGAGATGATAAGCATGGGATGTAATGACCCATGGCTTGTGATGGGGGATTTTAATTCAATACTTAACATGGATGATAGAAAAGGGGGAAACTCTGTAACTGTGGTTGAGGTAGAAGATTAGAGCTACCTCTTTAGGGAAATAGATACACTTGGAGTGACAAACATGGTATTGATAGAGTTTATTCCAAGATTGATTGGGTGTTTGTGAATAATCTTTAGCTAAACAGGATGCATGACTACACTACTATATTTATGAATGAGGGCATCAGTGATCATTGTCCTATAAAAATTGAATAGATTACGACAAAGAGTAGAAAAAATAGGCAATTTAAGTATTGCAATGTGTGGTCTAGCCATCCAATGTTTCTGGAAAAGGTGGAGGCAGTGTGGAGACAAGAAATTAAAAGATGCCTTATGTTTCAAGTGGTGAAGAAGCTGAAGTTATTAAAACAAACTTTAAAGGATCTCAACAAGCAATATTTTAATAACATCCTTAAAGAGGTTGATAAGGATAGAGACACACTAGATGAAGCACAACAGGCCCTGCATAATGATCCTAATAACCTAGGACTGCAACAAATAGAAAAGAAGAAGTATGACAAATTCAGGAAGTCTTCGTATCTTGCTAAAATATATTTACAACAAAGAAGCAAAGCCACATGGATTCGACTTGGTGACGACAACAAAAAAATATTTCTACTCTATAATCTAACATAAGAAGTTATAACAGGCAATAATGCAGATAAAGAACAAGCTTGGAGTAACCCAAAACACACCAGATGGTATAGCCAAAGTATTTGTGGAGTTTTATCAGGAGTTGTTGGGGATGAATATCAGCAGAATTGCAATAATGAGAAGCTTTATTAGGTATGGACAACTACTCTCTTTAGAGCAATATTGGATCTGGTAAAGGGGTACACAAAGAAAGAGGTTAAAAAATCCATGTTTAGCATTGATATCAATAAGAGTCTGGGACCAGATGGCTTTGGTAGTGGGTTCTACAAGGCAACATGGAGTATTGTAGGTAAAGATGTGACTGATGCGGTGCTACAGTCCTTGAGGAATGACAAAATATTAAAGAAGATGAATGCTACCATGATTGCACTTATACCTAAAGTGAAAGTACCACAAATAGTAGGCCAATTTAGGCCAATATCATGTTGAAATGTATTATATAAGTGTGTCTCAAAGGTGTTGTGTGAAAGGCTTAAGGTAGTTTTACCAAGAATAGTCTCAGATCAACAAACTGC
>NC_061112.1:3812077-3873486 GCF_002878395.1 Capsicum annuum
CATGATTTGTTGAGGCATTACAAGAGAAAAACAACCCCTAGATGCATGATGAAGATCGACTTGAGGAAAGCCTATGACATGGTAAGTTGGAAATTTGTAGAAGAGGTCTTGAAGGGATATGAATTTCCTCAATCTTTTGTTCAAATGGTTATGATGTGTATATCTTCAACAAGATTCTCAATCAAGGTTAACAGAGAGGGGCATGGATACTTTGAAGGGAAGAAGGGTCTTAGGCAAGGAGATCCAATATCTCTTTTGCTCTTTGTATTGGTGATGGAGTACCTAACTAGAACACTCAGAAAAATGAGCGAACTTTCAGATTTTAAATTTCACCCCACGTGCGAAGAACTCAGGTTGCACACCTAATATTTGTGGATGATCTCATGACATTCTGTAAAGGAGAGGTAAAGTCTATTCAAATGGTATTGAAGGCTTTAGATCACTTTAGCCAAACTACCGGGCTAATGGCTAATGTGGAGAAGACAAACATATTCTTGGCTGGAATAATAGAAGAGGTCTAGACAGAAATTTTATCTCTGATAGGATTTTCTATAGGCCAGTTACCAATAAAATAAGATGTCTTGGCTTGCCATTAACATCCAAGAAGTGGAGAAAAATGGAATGATACCAGCTTCTTGAGAAGGTCACTGACAGAATCAATAATGCTTATGCTAGGAAACTATCCTATGCAGGTAGACTACAAATAGTTAATGCAGTCTTATTCTCCATCTATAATTTTTGGGGAGCTGTCTTTATTCTTCCACAAATTGTGTTAAAGGCCGCCGACAAGAAATGTAAAGAGTTTGTGTGGGGAAGTTCAGAAGATCACAGGAAAATACTATTAGTGGCATGGGACAAGGTTTGTATACCCAAGAAATTTGGTGACCTCAATATAAAAAGGTGTAGAAGTGGAATAAAGCATCGGTGGGTAAATTGTTGTAGCAAGTATCAGAGAAATAAGATGTTTTATGGGTTAGATGGGTACACGTGGTCTATATAAAACAACATATGAATGTATGGGATCATAATCCTCCAGGTGATTGTAGTTGGTATTGAAGGAAGCTAATGGCTCTAAAATAGGATATGGCTGGATGGTATCAGGATACGAGGTACAAGCTGATAAAGAATGGGATTTACTCGATAACAAGGAGCTATAATGAAATGTTAGGGATGCAGAATAGGTTGAGAGTAGCTAATCTTGTATGGACAAGGTTTATGCAACTAATGCACAAATTCATTATTTGATTAGCAAACCAAAATAGGTTACTAACCAAGGCTAGGATGCTAAGATTGAAAATGCCCATAGAAGAGGAGAATTATTGTCTATGTAACGCAAGTGTGTTAGAAACTCCACAACATCTGTTTGCCAAATGTGCTTCGGTTACCGAGGTTCGAGATGGGTTGTCACAATGGATGGGTGTGCCTATGGTCAATATGAATGCACCTAACAGTCTAGTATGGTGGGGACAGAGAAAATGGAGAAAACTGAAGAAGGAAATAATGATGGCTGTTTGGGGGGCCATGATATACCACCCATGGAAAGCAAGGAACTGGAGGATATTTCGATAGATACATGTAAACACACAATTCACGATCACAAAAATTCAGGAGGAGGTGAGGAATAGGTTGGGAGTACTGCAAGCAAATAAAAAAGTTGAGAAAGTAAAAGATGTGTTGCTCAAGCTAGGTTGTGGATAGTGTTTAATTTCTCATAGTTCTTCTAGTATTAAGTTTGAGTTTACCTTGCCTGTAGGAGTTGTTTTTTTTCCTTTGGTAGCATGTCCTGAGGCTTGATAACTTATAGGTGCTCTTTACTTTGTACAAAATCAGAGAAATTTTGGAGTAATGGTAATATTTCACAGTTGTTACCAAAAAAAAAGCACCTCTCACCCCTATTTTCTTTCTTCTTCACAACCCCTTACCCAGCCCGCCCGCCCCGCCCTTTACCCTGCAACGCAGCCTCCTCCCCCTTTTTATCCTTTTCAAACTACCCCACCTCTCCCCTCTCTATTTTTTATTTTCTTTAAACTTAAACATATTACCAATAGCCATTAAGCAAACCCAACAAAATCAATTCAAAACATAATTAAAAGCCCCTTTTGATTCTAACACAAACCCAACAAAATAAATATCTTAAAATATACCATACAACAAAAACATGGAAAACAAAATCAAGATTGAATTTTCAAAACGTAATTATAAGACCTTTATGATTCCTTCATCAAACCATCAATTCAAGAAACAACAATGCAATAGCATCACCACATTCCAATTCAAAACTCTTCATTCCGAAATATTCTGACAAAACTCACCGAAAAATGATTAAAACAAACTCAAAAAAATATATGCACACCATTAACACCACCACCACCATTAACACCACCACCACCATTAACACCGTCGCTAATTATTTTTCTTTAATTTCAATTTTATTTCAAATTTTCAAATTTTCAAATTCATGAAGATAACTTTTAATTTTAGAAATTCAATTTCATTCTTTTATAATAATCTTAAGTCAAGGGGTTTAGGTGGGGAGAAGGATTTGGTAATTGAAGGAGAAGAAATTGGGGGTTTGGAGGGAAGGAGGTGGGGCTGGTTGTGGAGAAATTGATTTTTGAAGGAGAAGAGGGATTGGTGGTGACGGGTTTGGAGATTAAAAATTATGGTGGGGGTGGGGATAGAAGAAGAAGATGGGAAATGGTGGTGGAGGGGTATGAAGAAGATGAAGAAATGGGGGTGGGGGTATGAAAAAGGTGGTTTTATATATATATATATATATATATATTAAAAAGTGGGGCCATATTAGTTTTTAAATTAAAAAACACATTTTTTTTAATTTCACGTCAGTTTTAGGGGTGAAAATAATATACTTTAAAGATGTTAAGAGGGTAAATAAATAAAAGTTAAGTTTAAGTGTTAAAGTAAGTTTGGAGGACAAATTCAGGGGGGAAAAGATGTCTTTTCTCTATATTTTATTAGGTGATGTGAAAATAGTAAACTTAATTCGTTTATATACTATTTACAAGTTTGGATTTGTGACATAGAAAGTAACTTCAACATGTTAAAACACATTCACAGTGTAGAAGGATTTTAAATATTGGACTAGAATTCCACTATAGGAAAATATATGGTGTGAACAATATGGAAACTGGAAATTAGCCTTGTTTTTTTAATTCCTTTAATTGTATTTTACTTGTATTAAACCTTTCTCTTAAATAATATTGAACAGTGTGAAAATTACACTAACTATCAAGTAGAAAACTTGGCTAACCAAGCTGTATTTTAACAGAGAAGAAGGAAACTGTTTTATTACTTGTCATGTGTATTGCATTGTTCTCACTAGCATCTATACATAGATGAATGTATATCTTCTACAAGTTTCTTATCTCAACCACATTACGCACTACACTACACACTCAGTTGCCAGCTCACCATATGACTAACAAACCAACTAATTGAAATGTAAGTAAATCAATCAATGTAACAGTAAAACTGAAAAATGATCACAGTAACTAAGCTAATTAACTAACACAGTAACTAAGCTAACTACCTGAACTTTTCAATACTCCCCCTCAAGCTGAAGGGTGCAAAATGTTAAGCACACCAAGCTTGCTCAACAATTTAGAGTGTTGATCATGACCCAGGCTCTTAGTCAGCATATCAACTGCTTGATGTTGTGAAGAGATATACAAAGTCTGCACTAAATCATTCTTGATTTTATCTCTGATAAAATGGCAATTAATTTTTATATGCTTTATTCTCTCATGAAAGATAGGATTGGCAGCTAACTGCATGGATGACTTACTATCACTGAATAATGTGATAGGTTTATGAACCAATACATTTAACTCTGCAAATAAGCCTTCTAGCAAGTGAGTTCTGCTACACTTGAAGCCATGCTTTTGTACTCAGCTTCAGCTGAACTTCTAGAGACTGTGTTATTTCTTGGATTTTCAAGACACTAAGGAACCATCAACCTGAAGTACATATTCAGTCACAGACTTTCTTGTCTTAGGACAAGCAACCTAGTCTGAGTTACACCAACAAACTAAGTCATTATTAGTTTGATTCTTCAATCAGATGCCCTGACCTACTAAGCCCTTTACGTATCAGATCACCCTCTAAGTAGCTTCTATATGAGATCTCTTAGGCATTTGAATAAACTGGTTCAATGTCTGAACGACATAACTGATATCAGGTCTAGTTATGGTAGCATACATAAGGTTTCTAACTAACCTTTGATAGTGAGTTGCATCCATCAAAATGATATCACCAGTACAACCTATGGTTTCATTTGAAAGATTCATTTTATTCTCTCCTGCTTTAACTACCTCATTTCTTGTGAAAAACACATTATTATCTGCTGCAATGTGATGGGTAGCACCAGAATCTACTATCCACTCTTGTATTCTCCATCAGTGAACCCTTGTCCTTTGGCTAGCATCGCATTATTGATTTCTTTGTAACCACCATGACTAGTTAAAGCAATTTGACCTATATCTCCACCAATAATCTATCCATTGAAACTATTAGATGAAAATTGAGTATTGACTTGACCTGCATATTAACTTCTAAGATGCCTAGGGTTATTAAATTTTCAAGAATCCTAATGTCTATATTCACTTGCATGATTGTGATGCAGAAATCCTTTTGAACTTCCATTACTATAATTCCTATCATCTTGTAGCAATTCTCTCTTGTATGCCCAGTGAAATGACAATAGTCACACTTCTTCCCTTTGTAATTCTAATTTCTATTACTAATTTCTGAGCTTCTATTGATCTGCATTACAATAGGATCTGATTTCTCACTTGTGATAGATGCAAAAGCAAGTTATTGCAACTCATCTTTTGCTATCATAGCATATGCCTGATTAAGAGAAGGTGTAACTTCCTTCAATAGAATCTGTCTCTTAGCCTGATCATAAGAATCATTCAAGCCACCAAGAAACTGTATCAACCTCATTTGAGCAAGACAATCTACATAATCCTTAGAACTTGGACAATCACACGAAGGAGCAGAAATCACTGCATCATATTTACTACACGAACTCTTTAGCTTCGTGAAGTAAGTAGCTACTGAATCAGTTTCTGTGATAATGTGTTGATTTCTCTATGTAATTTATACAATCTCATACAATTCACTTTATCAAACATTTCCTTTAGATCTTCTCCTTCACGAGCATTTGTTACATATACAATTTCATTCAGCAACTCTGAACTAACTGAGCTCATCAACCAGGATAATACTATGGTATTAGCGGTCTCTCATTTTTCATGTAACTCTTCTCTGTTACATCTTCTTATTGCATGCACCAGTCACAAAATCAAATTTCCTTTTTCCCAATAATGCAATCCTTATTGATCTACTTCACACTTCATAATTCTTTGATCAAACAAGCTTAACTAAAATCAGAGTAGCTCCAGACACATCTAATGTGCCTATGAATAAAGGATCACTCGAATCAATCTTAGGTGCCATTTCTACTGCTCTACATCAATTACAGAGGAAAATTCAATTTGAAATCAATTGAAAAATAAAAAATTACAGCTAAATAGAGATTAATTCCTTTATCACGATAGAGATCTAAACTCTATCTATCTAGCATCCATGGTCGTTGCTTTGATATCATGTAAACTACACTAACATCGAGTAGAAAGCTTGGCTAACCAAGCTGTATTGAACAGAGAAGAAGAAGGAACTATTTTATTAACTGTCATGTTGATTGCATTGTTCCCACTAGCGTCTATATATAGATGAATGTACATCTTCTAGAAGCTTCTCATCTCAACTACATTACACACTGCACTACACACTTAGTTGCCAGCTCACCATACGACTAACAAACCAACTAACTCAAATGTACAGTAAATCAATCAATGTAACAGTAAAACTGAAAAATGATCACAGTAACTAAGCTAACAAACACAATAACTAAGCTAACTAAATGAACTTTCCAATATACAGGGACATGTTATGAGAAAGATCAAACAACATATAAAAATATGGACACAGAGGATCAATTTCAAAATGTTGTTTGCACCCTCAACAATTGCTACGGTATGAAGATCACATTACTCCTCTGCTTCAATTCATGTACTTTTTACAGAATAGAGCGAGCATTGACTGACAATATAATCTGCAAAATGGAAATTATATTTTCTACAGATCGTTGGGATCTTGATTGGTGTATCGTCCTTGCTAAGAAAGCTAATGATTGGAAATGAGGCTCCATTGCATGTTATTGATAGCTCTGCATCTATGCTTGGGTATAAAGACTGAAATAACTTCATTTTAAATGAGCTTATAACAAAGCTTAATTTTGAATGTTTTGTATATATAACATGGCAATTGACTTAATGCTACTATGTGTTTTGTGCTGCAGTGAGGCTACAATACCAGCAATGACATTGATAATTGGAGCAAATCTTCTTAAAGGTTTGTTTGAGGATTCTTCTGATGCTTCTTGTATATGAATTTTTGCATTATCACTTTATTAGTTCAACATTTTCACAGTACTTATCATAGATGGATATCAAAAATTCTTATATTATCAATGTGTATAAATTAAACTGGTGTTGGCATTTAATATAAGTGCAGGGCTGAAAAAGTCAGGAGTAGGTATGTGGGTGGTGATAGGGATTCAAGTAATACGTTATGTGGCATTACCACTATCAGGAATTTGTGTTGTGAAAGCTGCACGCCATTTTGGATTGGTTGGATCAGATTCCTTATATCAGTTTGTACTTCTCTTGCAATATGCACTTCCCTCTGCCATGACTATTGGTATCTACCAGCTCATCATTTACTTCTTCCCTCTCTCTTTGTTTTTCTACAGTATTATATTACTTTATCCGTTTCCTTCACGCCTCCCGGGGAGCTTCCATCCATTTTGCTTCTTTCGTGACTCAAACTCACTATCTTTTGATTGAAAGCATGGAATGTATATCATCTGAAGCAACTCCCTCTTGTCTATTACAATACTTTCTTCGTTTCAGTTTATATGACATAGCTTAAGTTAATTTCTTAAAATGTATAGCCTAAAACACATCATATATTAGTGTACCTATAATTTTTTTTGAAATTTATGACGTGAAAAATGTGATAATATTTATGTGGTTATAAAAAGTTCTCATTAAAGATAAAATAAGAGATGTAAAACTAATTATTTTCAAATTTAGAAGATTGTCATTTTTTTTTTTTAAGAAAATGACCAAAATGAAAAGGGTGTGTCGTATAAATTAAGGAGAAGAAAATATCTTTTTGGTTATCTAATGATGTAAGAAATCTTATGCGCACACTGAAAAGTTTATATATGTAGAAATTAAACTTTTCTTTTGCAAATATTTGTGCAATTATTTCTCATTTCAAAAGCAATTTTTGTCTTATTCTTTCCATTTGGCCTTTTTTGTTGGAAAATGAGCAGGTACAATTACACAGTTGTTTGAAGTTGGTGAATGTGAATGTTCAGTGATTATGCTATGGAATTATGCACTGGCATCAGTTGCACTTACTCTATGGACGACTTACTACATGTGGATTTTATCTTGAGTTATTTGTACAAAATAGAGATATTCACCGTTTGGTTATTTAGTTACAATATCGCCAACAAATATATTAGTTTTGTATCTTTCAATATAATTGTTCGCAACAAATTTTCGTTGTGCGAAAAATTAACTGCAAGCAAAAATAAAAATAAATAAAAAGAATAATTTTTTTAAAAGTAATTTTGCGAGTACAATTCCGTTATTCTCTCGATTCTTATCTCCTAAGCTTTTCCGTAATTTGAGGGCCTTTATAGCATAATTCTTGAACTTCCGGATGATTTGAGCCTCCCAGAAATTTGTTTAGATCTCCAGGAATTGTTTGTCAGCACTTCGTCTTATCGAGTTGACCTCCGGGCAGAATTCCGTTAGTCGATTCGTTGAAGAGCTGTGTAATCAATGCAAAAGCTTCCTCCAATGCTTGTAGAATGACCTCAGAAAATTGTGTAACCCTCCTATTTATAATTGTAGGGGGTAGGCAGTCCAAGTGTAAATAACCCCTTTTGTCTCATTCTGATTGGTCCATTCAATTTTCAAGCTTATCACAAATGTTATGTGACAAGGTTGCTTGTGATTGGCCAAAAACATGTCATTTGAGGCACTTGGCGATGTTTTATTGACTCTTGAACTTGACTTGGATTGCCACATCATTTGATGAGTGTGGTCTTGCTTCATTGGTCTTTAATTTGACTGGGATGCCAGGTCATTTGACACGTGGCATAAGTTTGGGCCTCAAGGTGAGATGGACCTTGAAGTCCTTGATGAGGAATAAAATGAACTTATTATTTTTATAGCCCAAAATGATTTTACACCCAATAAAATATGGGTCAAGTCCAATTTTTATATGAATATGACCCAATAAATTTTACGTGTTTATAGATGCCCCCTACTTCAAAGCTCGTCAAGGTGTTTTATTTGTCAGACCTGTTAGAGACGAGATTTGAAGTATTTGTGGAGCCCTCATTTTTTTTTGCAAAACTTGAGCACTTTGTCGAAATCCGACTCCTCAAATTCATCATAATCTAGGTAGAATAACGTGAATCCCTTCCTTAGGAATGTAAAATTCTGCTTAAAACTAAATATATCCAAACCTTGTAGGATTCAAGTATTAGTCTTATATCAAATTTTAATAGGATTAAATAATGATGTTATCCCACTTCAAAAAGGATTAGGAATTTGACTTGTTTTGGATACTTGGATGTCCTAGTTCTTCTTGAAGACAACTTGTTCAACAAATTTCTTTTCGAAATCAAGCTGGGGCTTTCAGAGTCTATATAAGGACATCACCGCCCCATTAAGTCATTGTAATTCAGCCTGAGCCTAAATTCAACTCCCGTTCTTCTCCTCTTTTTGCTCTTTTTTCATAATTGAGCTTTCGGGCACTTTGGGGCATTTGTGGAAGAAGCTTCATAACACATCGTAGAGGTGTCTGAATCACGAACGACTTATAGTGTTGGAAAGTAGACTCGCAAGGATACGTTCTACATGGAATTATCCCCAATCAGGCTTTGGTGAGTTTCATTATGTTACTTGCTATTGGGAGTGGGTAGAGGATGTCCTTAGCCATAGCAAGGAGGCGCTGGAACGAACTAAGATTTATGATATTGTTTTCGCCTCTTTATTCACATACGATATCAATGAGAATGTTTTGCAAGCCTTTTGTGAACTTTGGCATTCCTCGACTAATACAGTATGTGTTGGCATTGGTGAGCTTTCCATTTCATTGTGGGACATGCATATGATTGGGGGCCTTCCAGTACAAGGAACTTTCTTTGATGAAGTCATCCCTTCAGTCAAAGAATTGTCACAAACAGATCAGCAATGGAAGCCATTTTTCCCTAAAACTTGTGCTTACTTATTTTCAGCCTTCTATCGGCTTTCAAATAGTGCGTCTAAGGAGGTTTCTATCCATGATTGGGTGAATTTTTGGTTCAAAGAACCGGAGCGGCGCAATGATCCTTCACCACGAGGCCCTAAACAGCAAGCTAAAACAAAGTCAAATTACAGTCCCAACAGCTACATTGATATGTCATTTTTACCGCGAACGGAAGAAGAGAACGTCCCTTTCGTCAAGTTAGGTGTGGAAGGATCTCTTAGAGAAGAGACAAACTTGGTTGCTTTTCTTACTTGCTGGATTTGTAAGTTCGTTCTTCCAATTAAGAAACTTGACCACATCCGTCCTAGCATTTTTAAGATTACAAGTCTAATGGCTCATGGGGAGAGGTTTGCACTAGCTATTCCCGTTTTGGTTAGTATCTACAGAGTCTTGATAGAGATCACAACTTCAACAAACTTAAGTGCAAGTGACATAATTTTTCCCATACAATATGTCTATGGATGGATTGGTGCGTATTTTAACTCCTATTATCAAGCACGTCATTACAATGGTGCTCGTATGTGTAGGATTGTTGGGGAAAAGATGGCTAGAAACTTTAATCTTTTTGATGCAAGATGGTTATTTCAGAATGTCGATATCTGCAGTCTCTCCACCTTGGCCATGCTACAACCCAAGGAGTTGTTTATAGAAGACAACGGAGAATTATCTAGTTATTGGAACTATTATTTCATTAGTCTTCGTTCGAGCTACATTACCCTCCGGTGTGATGATCACTTTGTCATGGAGCCTTACAGTCCCCATAGATTCAGCTGACAGTTTGGATTTGTTCAAGACCTGCCTAGGACCTTCATCAAATGACCATATGAAAGCACACAAAAAGAATTGGTATAACTTTGGGACTCTTGCACCCGTCTTAGTAGTTCTTCAACCATTAGTATACCACCACGTCCTGAAAGGCCTCTAGCGACCAATAGGTATGCAAATTGGTGGTATATTGGTCGAACAAACCTTGTTGGGTAGAATAGAATTATCTTAAAAGTTCCCCTTCATCCATCGGAACAAGGTAAGTCTTCCACTTCCTCCCTTGTTAAGTCAAAGACGAGCCCGTTATCTTTTAAGTCTTCACCTTCAAGGGATAATTTGGTGAGAACTGGAGAAGGATCAAGTCGTCCTTTATTGAAATTGAATGACACTCCTTCTGTGGCTTCGAACAAAACTCGCAAGCGAAACAATGATTCTTCTTTGATTGAGATTAATAGTGGAAAGATGCCAACTAAAACGCCACTCGAATATAAGATTCCGCCTATCTGCATAGTTAATGAAGTTGTAGATGCTAATGGTGACACTAACTCAACGGAAGAAGATCAAGACCAACATTTGAAGCGCAAAAGAAAGAAGGCAAAAGATCAATCTAGCGAGTTTGTTGATTTGGACATTGCTACTATAAATAGCGAGGCATTTTTTGTTAACGACCCTAGCTCCATTATGCCATTGCCTGAACTCACAGAACAAGTAAGATTACTTTTATTTTTTTGTAAAATAATAATAATAATACCCTGCTAATCTTTTTTTTTTCTTTCATTCTTTTTTTAAGCTGGATCTCCAAGGCATTTCTACTGATATGCTTAATGGCATTTTTTATGACATTACGAGTTCATGTTGCCTTGATACATCTTCTCCTCCTGTCACAAAAGATTTGATAAATTACATAGAGGTTGTGGCTGCCCAAGCTAAGTCGCCCAAAGTTCATGAGCCTTCATTGTATTTATCATCATTTGTTGCTCCAAATTTTGAACCATAAGAGATGATCTCTACTTTTAAGAAGTCTTACATTCTTCAGATGTGTGGTGCATTGCATGACTGGCTAACCATGTTCTCCGTTGAATCTTCGGACGACTTCTCAAAGTTGAAAATGGTGTGAACATGCTCATGGAGGACCTCAAAGGGATTAACGCCATCAATACCTCTATTCTAGAGAACTTTGTTAATGCTTTTATAAAAACATATGAGGAGTATGATGCTATGAAATCATTTTTATACCGGAAAATAACTAAAGAGAACCATAAAAAATTGCTCTCTGTGTGCAACAAAGCCTTGTTAATGCAAAAGAGGAAAACACTAAGGAGCGAGTGCGCATGGAGGATCTCCAATCAAATCTTGCTAAGTTTGATAAAGAACTGAAGCTCTTGTCTATAAAGAGGGAAAAGACCATTTCATGCATAAAAGAGCAGAAACAACGATTGTCTAAAAGCCTAGAGAAGCTTATCACTTTCGAGGGCGAGCTTCATGCAATTAGAGAGAAACATCCATTATCTGAAGATGAAGTGGAGACACTATCCAAACTGAAAGAGGCAGTTGAGGCGAGTCGTCAGCAAATTTTGGAATTTCGACCTTTTCCATAGTTTAGATATTTGCTTAGGATTTTTTTTATTGCTTATTATGATTTAGTGACATTTTTGCCTTTGGTGCAATAAAAGTGACCTTTAGCTTTTATTTAAATATCATTGCATCTGTTTTCTTTTTTAAATGATCAAGCTAGATGAATTTGCCCCCAAGCATGAATAAACTTTGAGCTCTGTTGACAACATGTATCAAAATCAAACTTCTTTCCTATTAACCGAAATTAATTTTTTTTTTGAAGTTAACCATGAATCATTCCAATTTCATAGTTTTGCGCGGCTAGGGTAGAAAATTCATAACTCAACATACAAGTCTTTGAATTACGAACCGTCTTTTTTATTACAAAGATAACACAAAGATATATAACATATATAAAAATTAAGACCATATCCTTTACGGATTTGTACAGATTCATCATTGAAGTTAGCTCAGTTTGAAACGTGAGGATCTCTTTCTCAGCTTTGAGCGGCTATGGTAGAAACTTCATAACTTTACGCAGAAGTCTTTGAATTACGAGCCATTTTTTTGGTTGCAAAGATAACACCAAAATATACAACATATGTAAAAATAAAGACCATGTACTTTACGGATTTGTACAGATTCATCATTGAAGTCAGCTCAGTTCGAAACATGAGGGTCTCTTTCCCAGCTTTGAGTGGCTATGGTTAGGAAATTCATAACTTGACGTAGAAGTTTTTGAATTATGAGCCATCTTTTTTGTTGCAAAGATAAAACCAAGAAATACAAAATATATAAAAATAAAGACCATATACTTTACGGATTTGTACAGATTCGTCATTGAAGTCAGCTCAATTTGAAACGTGAGGGTCTCTTTCGCAGCTTTGAGAGGCTATGGTAGAAAATTCATAACTTGATGCAGAAGTATTTGAATCAAAAGCCGTCTTTTTTGTTGCAAATATAACACCAATATCTACAACATATATAAAAATCAAGACCATATCCTTTATGTATTTGTACAGATTCATCATTGAAGTCAGCTTAGTTCGAAATGTGAGGGTTTCTTTCTCAGCTTTGAGCGGCTATGGTAGAAACTTCATAACTTGACGCAGAAGTCTTTGAATTACGATCCATATTTTTTGTTACAAAGATAACACCAAGAGATACCACATATGTAAAAATCAAGGCCACATCCTTTACGGATTTGTCTAGATATACCATGGAAGTCCGCTTTACTTTACTTATTTCTTTACCTTTGCACGTCCGTGGTAAACTAAGTGAAGATACATCTAATTCATGCGATATCTATGTCATTTCAAAGTATTATTGCCGTGATCAAGTAATGACACATCCTTTTCCTTTTTTTTTTTAACTCCTATGACTGAACTTAAAGTAAAATCATACTCTAAGTTGCCTACGTATCTCAAGAGGATCAAGTCATAACGTAGACCAGGATGACGAGTTAAATTTATTTATTATTTATTTATTTTTATTTTTTTTTCTTTTTTTTTAGAGCCGTTCATAGTTTAGACTCATGCGGGCCAGGAGTGGACATGCAGTTTATACTTTTGCCTTAAGGAGTGTAGAAGACCTTCATGGAAAGTACTGCTTTAGGAACTTGCCGTTGATGGGACCAACTCTTACACCATCTTGATCGACGATATTATAAGAGCTACTTGAATATGCTTCTTTCACAACATATGGTCCATCCTGCTTAGATGTAAACTTGTCACCGATGTATTTGTTGAGGATTATGGGTCTTCGAACTGCTAAGACTAAGTCTCCTACTTGAAATAACCACGGTCGCACTCTCTTGTTGAAAGCTCTAAAAAGTCGAGCTTGATAACACTTCAACTTTTGTTATGCTTCTAATCTCTTCTTGTCCAATACCTCTAACTCTGCCAAACGAAGTTGAGCATTACTTTCAGTTGTAAGACTTTCTTGGATCGCCATTCGTAATGATGGAATTTGTTGTTCTAGTGGAAGAACTGTTCTACGCCATACACCAATGAATACGGAGTCTCTTGGGTAGCAGTTCTGCAGGTCGTAGGATATGCCCACAAAGCTTCACCGATGCTCTCATGCCAGTCTTTTTTATTTTTTGCAACCACTTTCTTCAAGAGGTTACCAAGTGTTTTATTAAAAGCTTCGGCAAGACCATTGGCAGGTGCATTGTACATTAAAGACTTATGCTGCTTAAAATTGAACTTCTCGTACAAAGTTCTCATGAGCTTATTATTGAAGGGTGTTCCATTATCAGTAACTATGTATCTTGGTATGCCATACCTAAAGATGATGTTCAACTTGATAAAATCAACAACATTTTTCTTTTTCACCTCTTTTAGCTTCACGGCTTCAGCCCATCTCGAGAAATAATCGATAGAAGCTAAGATGTACATCTGCCCTTTTGATGACTTTGGGAGAGGTCCAACAACATCAAGTCCCCACGCATCGAAAGACCATGATGCTATAGTTGGATGAAGATTCTCTAGAGCCTGATGTATATAATTAGCATGAAATTGACATGCTTGACACCTTTTGGCATGCTCTAGGCAGTCCATCACCATTGTTGGCCAGTAGTAGCCTATCTTTTTTATGGAAAAATGAACTTTAGGCCTTGATTGGTGTGCTCCACATATGCCAGAATGTGCTTCCTCCATTGTTTGTTGAGCTTCTTCTTTGTTAAGACACCGTAAGAGTAACCCCTTGTAAGAACGACGAAATAAAATCCCCTTATAGAAGATGAATCGTGGTGCCCTTCTCCTAATGTCTGCTCTTTTTTGCGGCTCCTCGGGCAGCCTTCCATGTTTGAGATACTCAATTAGTGGTTTTCTCCAATCTTCTTCTTCAATAACTCAAACAGATATATAAGGCTTTCGTCTTATTGAAGATCAAGGAAACCAAGAATAACCTGCCGATGACTTACTTGCACCTTTGTTGACTCATTTTCTCCAAGTGCCATCGTCGTAGCTAAGTTTGCTAGAGCATCCGCCATGGGATTTTCTTCTCTTGGGATGTGGTTTGAGAACACTTGATCAAACCTTTCAAGCAGACGGGTAGTGTATCGATGATATGGTATAAGATCTTCCTTCTTCACCTCATAACTTCCTAAGAGTTGATTTATGATCAACTTAGAGTCACCATAGATATCCAATTGTGGAATCTTCATATCTGATGCCATTTCAAGTCCAATAATTAAAGCTTGGTACTTTGCAACATTATTGGAACATGTTTTACCCAGAATAAATAAAAATGTCAAGATTAGTCTCTCGGGTGATATCAACACGATGCCTACCCCTGCACCATCTTGACGTGCTGATCCATCGAAGAGCATTGTCCATGTCGGCATTTCTTCAGTAAATAATACATCTTCATCAGGAAACTCATTTGAAATCTCTCATTCTGCCGGCAGGGAGTGATTAGCAAGGAAATTAGCAAGTGCTTGCCCTTTTACAGCCTGTTAAGACATGTATATGATCTCATATTGGTTAAACAATATAGACCATCTGTCTAGACGTCCTGAGAGAACTGGACAAGTCATTACAAACTTCGTGGGATCAGCTCGGGAAATTAGCTTGATGGTGTATGCTTCAAAATAATGCCTTAATTTCTTTATCGCATAAAGCAAAGCCAAACATACCTTTTCAATGGGCGTATAATTTAACTCAGATCCTATCAAAGTTTGAATTAGATAGTACAATTTTTGTTCTCTTTTGCTTCATTATCTTGAGCCAGAAGTGCTCCAAGTGATCGCTCTTGTGATGCAATGTAGAGTATCAATGGCCTACCAGGAGTTGGTACCCCCAATACAGGTAGATTCAACAAGTATCTTTTGATGCTTTCAAAAGCATTTTGACATGATTGATCCAGTGGAAAGGGGCATCTTTCTTCATTAGATGGTTGAAGGGTTGACATCGTCCAGCCAAGTTAGAGATGAACCTCTGAATGAATGCCAAATTTCCTTGCAGACTGCGAAGGTCTCTCAAGTTCCTTGTCTACTACATTTTCTGAATGGCATCAATCTTTGGGGGATCAACTTCAATTCTGTGGTGACGCATAATAAAGCCAAGAAACTTTCCCGAAGTAACTCCAAATGCGTATTTGAGTGGATTCATTTTCAAGTTAAATTTTCTTAACATCTCAAAAACAATACGAAGATCATCAAGATAGCGGTCCCTACACTTTGTCTTCACCACCAAGTCGTCGACGTAACATTCCACCCTTTTAAGCAATATGTCATCAAAAATATTTTGCATTGCACGTTGGTAGGTGGCACCCATATTTTTTAGACCAAAAGATATTACCTTGTAGCAGTATATCCCTTTTAGAGTTTGGAAAGCAGTGTATTATTCGTCTCTTTTGGACATTCTGATTTGGTTGTATTCGAAAGACCCATCCATAAATGACATAGCTTCATGTACAGTCATCGCATCAACCATGAGCTCTATGATTGGTATTGGAAAATCATCCTTCGAACACGCCTTGTTCAAGTCTCAAAAATCAACACACACACGTATTTGTCTATTCTTCTTTTTGATAGGTACAATATTTGAGATCTATGATGGGTATTTCACCTCTCGAATAAATCCGTCTTCGATGAGATTTTTTACCTCTACTTTAATTTGTGTTACTAACTCAGGGAGAAACACTCGTTGTGACTGCTTTACAGGACGTGCCCCCTTTTTGATCCCCAAATAATGAATAACTACCTTAGGAATTAGGACAGACATTTTTTTGTATGACCAGGCAAAGACATCTTTGTACTTGACTAATAACTTGAAGTAGTCCCTCTCTTCTTACTGTGTAAGAAGTGTACTAACAAAGGTTGGGCATAAATTCTCCAATGTACCTAGGTTTATCTCCTTGAGTTCATCTACAGTCGATTGTACTCCATCCTCTAGTTGAGGGGTGCTTCTTGAACATCATAATCCATTTCATCATGGCATAAATTGTCCTCCACCATTATATGATATGATACATTGGCTTCCTCTGGATCCTCTTTTGTTTCTCCAAGATGTTGGTTGGTAAAAATGATAGTTCTTTTTCTTACCTTCAGCGGGCCATCTGTGGTAATTGACCAAATAGACTTTCTTTTCATGTGCGATGGAAAAACACTATAAATTTACTTTTCATCAATGTCCTCAGAGAAATATTATTGTTCGTGCCCCAACAACGACTTTCTAGATGATAGATTTTCCATGGTTCCCAAGAAAAGAAAAAAACAGAGCCATTCGCAATAGTGACACGTCCTTCTACATAGTTAGAAGCTCCACTTCCATCTTGGCCTCCTAATCTATCAAATACAGAGACATGAGGTGTTAATTTTCCTATGAGATTAAACACTGAGGTTCGTTGTGGTGTTTTCTTGTCCTCACCCTTCTTTTCCCCTTCTACTGAGATGTGGTGAGATGAAGTCGTTTCCTTCACCTTCCTAGCTGAAATTCGCAGAGGCTCTGGCAATTTGAATCCTAGCCCAACTTAGGAGTGACGACGTAATGTCTTTGCTTTCTTAACTTCATTTGGGATGCTGTAAGGCCGTGTATTTTTTCACCAGTGACTTCATCCTTGAGCTCTCCTAGTCTTGTCGGATTGGAGAAGTAATAACCTAATTTTTTAAGTAATGTGAAAGCCTTTTGATCAAAGTGACCTTTTATCTTTTCAACTAAGGTGTAATTTCTTGAGGACTCAGGAGTAATAGGTTGGATTTGTACGACTGGTACAGTCATACTCTTCTTCAAATATTGCAATATTTCGTGGCTCACTTCTTTTCCTGGATGGAGAACTTATTGAGTACATGCCTCTAGCAAGGGTTGCCCCTCTCTTCGATGCTCACGTGGAATGTAGCGAAAGACTAAATGTTCATTATCTGTCTTTACTTTCATGTCTCCTTCGGATGATGAGAACTTAATGGCGATTCCTTCAGTTCTTTACTTAGTTATCTTAGCAACACCCACTTGCACTCCTACCTCTTCTTTGAATTGACCCCAGTTGGGTTGGAGGGTGTTGGTTTCTTTACATCTAACTCACAAGAGTCCAAGTAAAATTTTGCATCTGCAAAGTGCGACTCTGTTTCTGTGAAAGAATAAATATCCAAATCAACTTTGACTACCTCACCATCTTTCATATACTTCATGCATTGATACAAAGTAGATTTCACCACTCTATTTTCATGCAACCAGGGGCGTCCAAGTAACAAGTTGTATGATGTCTAGGCGTCTATGACGTGAATTAAAATGTTTGATTTCACATCGCCAATGGATAATTCTACAGAGATTTTTCCCATGGCTCGCTGCCCTCCTTGATTGAAGCCTTGGATTGTTATATTGCTTTTGGACAGCTCATCAATAGAGATTCCAAGCCTTTTTAGTACTTTCCTTGGCATGATATTAACCGTTGAACCATCATCAATTAGTATGCGATTGAGATGTTGTTCTCGAATAGCTCCTACGATAAACAAAGTCCTGTTGCGCAGTTTGGACCCTAACAACAAGTCATCATCGGTGAAGAAAATTACAGCAAAATACTGTGCAACTGTTGGATTAACATGACATTCTTGTGCTATTGTTAGATGATGCTCTTGTTTGCTTTTCTTGGGTTCTTCTATGCTGGAAATTACATGTCGCCCTGACTTAGCTATCTTAAAGGATTTTTTTTGGAAAAAATTCATACAATGTGACAGGCCTTCTATGATAAGAAACCACTAGTCCTCTTGCTAGCATTAAACTTGACATTTTTTTATGGTCGTAGATGATCCACATTATGCCCCGTCTTTTTCAGCTCAGGAAATTGTATCCTTCGAACCGCTCGATTTCTTCTTTTCTTATAAGAAGCAAGAGTCCAATGTCATCCTCATCATTTTCAGAATTATCATCTACCTTTATTGTAGCTTTAGAAGTTCTTCTTAGGACATCAACTTCAACCTGCTTGAAGCTCCCAAATTACACTAAGATGATGCTTGCATAGTCTGCGGCATGAAGCATTTTTGTCGATCGACAACACTAGCATGATTGGCATCCATGGTTTCATCCATGTCGATGATGATTTTCCCTTCACTTGCTAATGTCATGATTTTCTCCTTCAAAATGAAGCATTTCCCTGTCGGGTGACCAATGATGTGATGAAACTTGCAGTACTTGGGATCATTAACCCTATTAATTTCCTCAGGCCTTTTTGATTCCAGAAGATCAATGCTTATTTTGGCCAACAATTCATCAAGGATCCTAGGTACGTCTGAATCTGGAAATGGGTAAACTTTTGCTTCCAACTCTTTCAAAGTTAGGCGATGTTTTTCCTCCCTCGGTTGTTGCTTGGAGGTTTCATCTTCCTTTACTTTTTGCTTCGTCATGACCTTTACTGAAGTTGCTTTCACCGCCATGGATTCTTTAGTATGGATCTTTGGGGTCGTACCCTTCTTGAACTCCTTCTTTTCTTTAGTAAGATCAATAAAAGGAGACGCTTTCCTATGACTTGCGATGCTTAACTCCAAGTCATGTGCTCGTGTAGCAAGTTCTTCAAATGTTCGCTGTTTGATTCCTTAGAGTATGTATAGAAGGCCCCAATGCATTTCTTGAGTGCACATTTCTACAGCGGATATTTCAGAAAGACGATCTTTGCAATCCAAACTCACTGACCTCCAACGATTGATGTAATCCACTACAGGCTCATCTTTTCTTTGCTTAGTGCCAGTCAACTTTATCATACTCACTGTTCGTCGAGTGTTGTAAAACTGATTGAGAAATTCTTTCTCGAGCTGCTCCCAACTATCAATTGACTCATGCCCTAAGTCGATATACCGATCGAATGCATTTCCTTTTAATAAACGAACAAACTGCTTCACCAGGAGATCATCGTTTATTCCAGCATTACTGCAAGTTTTGACAAAGTGGGTGATGTGTTGCCTCGGGTTTCCCTTGCCATCAAATTGCTGTAACTTTGATGGTTTATAGTTCGTTGGCATGGATAGACAGTCAATTCGCCTTATGCAAGGCTTGGAGTAATATAACGAATTTTGTGGTGCTCCGCCATATTGAGCCCTGATAGAGTTAGTTATCATGTCTTGCAATTACTGAATAGACAAAGCTCTAACCGAAGTAGACTATTTCTCTTTTTGAGATTTAGTCTTGCTAGGTGACTGGTAGACACTCTTATTTTGCAGAGTAAAGTCGGGTGGATAAGAAGGGTCGTGGCTCGATTCTCCAGGGGCGAATGACTCCAATTTGTTCATTAGTTGAGCAATTTAAAGATCTTTATCCTCAACAGATTTCTTTAAAACTTTAATGGTTTGTTCCATTATTGCGAACTTCTTATCCATATTAGTTGCGTCAGCTATTAAGGCGTTGACCTTTGTTGAAATTGGAGAATCAGTCGAATCTTCAGATCCACTAAAATTAACGCTAGTCTGAGAGAGTTCATCACATAGCAAGGATGTCAAGTTACCCCAAGAGTTTCGATTCCAGCCGCCATAAGAGATTTACTCTTTTTTGCCTTCTTTAAAGAAGTGAAGTATTCAGATCCATCCCAACCACTAGTCTTCAACTTGCGCCGAGTGAGTGGACCAACATGGCTGAGCTCATCAGATGTGGCAGTAGCAGAGTTTTTGCGTGAGACAACTTTAGTATTTTTGAAGTCCATAGCAGTAGTTGAATTTGATTTTGCAGGAAGAAGAGATGGAGAGTAGAACCTGTCTCACTGGGCGAGCCAAAATTTGTTCGCAATAAATTTTCGTTGTGCAGAAAATTAACTGCAAGAACAAATAAAAATAAACAAAACGAATAATTTTATTTAAAGTAATTTTGCGGGTACAATTCTGTTGTTCTCTCGATTCTTCTCTCCTAAACTTTTTCATAATTCGAGGGCCTTTGTAATGTAATTCTCAAACTTTCGGATGATTTAAGCCTCCCAGAAATTTGTTTGGATCTCCAGGAATTGTTTGACAACACTTCGTCTTATCGAGTTGACTTCTGGGCAGAACTCCGTTAGTCGATTCATTGAAGAGTTGTGTAGTCAATGCAGAAGCTTCCTCCAATGCTTACAGAATGACCTCAGAAAATTCTGTAACCCTCCTATTTATAGTTGTAGGGGGTAGGCAGTCCAAGTGTAAATAACCTCTTTTACCTCATTCTAATTGGTCCATTCAATTTTCAAGCTTATCACAAATGTTATGTGACAAGGTTGCTTGTGATTGGCCAAAAACATGTCATTTGGGGCACTTGGTGATGTTTTATTGTCTTTTAAACTTGACTTGGATTGCCACATCATTTGATGAGTGTGGTCTTGCTTCATTGGTCTTTAATTTGACTGGGATGCCACGTCATTTGACACGTGACATAAGTTTGTGCCTCAAGGTGAGATGGACCTTGAAGTTATTGATGAGGAATAAAATGGGCTTATTATTTTTATAGCCCAAAATGATTTTAGACCCAATAAAATATGGGTCAAATTCAATTTATATATGAATTTGACCCAATAAATTTTATGTGACTACAATAATATACCTTTATTAGACATATAATATACATAATTAGTGTATACGTTTTGTACATCTGGGCTAGCGCCCATAATTACATTTGGTCGAGGGGACAAATATGAAAGAAGACCACAAGTTGAATAATAAGGAATGAAATCCGACTGTGGGATGGGGGTGGGGGTAGACTTTTCTTTCTTCAATTTTGATATTCAAGAGTACTGTTTACAGTGATATTTTTCGTCAAATAGCATATAGATTGTGGGGGTTCTTTTCCCCTTTGTTTGGCTTGTACTTTATTTGCAATTCACACTTAGCTGAATTGTTGTATTTGCATTATGTCATATCAAAGGAAAAAAACAGTTTATCATGTTCTATTTACTATCGATAAATATTTTCTTATATTCTAATACATTATGTTGAATTATAATACCATGTTACTTTTTCTATATCAAACTTAATACTCCCTTCATTTAAAAAAGAATGACCTACTTTGACTTGACACAAAGTTTAAGAAAATAAAGAAGATTTTTGAATCTTATGATCTTAAATTAAAGTTGTGTCAAATGTACCAAAATGTCTTTTAATTTGATGGTACTAAACATGTCATGTGGAAAGTTGAAGTTAAAGTATTGTCAGAAAATGAAAGGGGTCATTCTTTTTTTAAACAGACTAAAAAGGAAAATATGTCATTCTTTTTTAAATAGAGGGAGTAGTATAATAACTTAGACCATCTCTAATCACACTCTTATTTTTTATCTCCAAATATAGAGAGTTTTTAAATTTGTCGAATACCAATTGTCGAGCTTCAACCCACAACTCTATTTTACACTTCAGAAAAGAATATTCGTCTTTCTCTTTAATATTATATTATTATTTTTATTTCATTTATATTTCTTTATTTCATAAAATAAATTCTTTTTTTTTATGTATATAATCACCCTATAGAATTCATATTCTTTTCAAGATCATCATGTAATACAAAATTATTTCTTACCCCAAATTTTTAAATAACATAAATTGTAAGAAAATAATATATATTATTCATATTATTGGACAATTCAAATAAAAATAAAATCATTGATGAAATACAATTAAATAAATATTACACCATGGTAAAAGTTATTTTAATTTTTGCATAAATATTCCACTTATTTTAATTTTTGCATAAATATTCAACTTTACAGATTAATACGTTCCTCCCATACATGCTCAATTAATGCATTACGAAGTTCAAAATGAACAATTTTGTCCTTATTTGTTTTCTTTATGTCTAGCTAAAAATTATTCAAATTGATAATTTTCATCTACCATTTTCTACCGTTGGAGTTGGAGCTTCCGAAGTATCTTGGATTGGTGCATTAAGATCACTGATGATAGGCGAAATTACGCGCCTATATCAATATATTTTGCCCATATTTTAGCCTAGTTTCGAGAACTAATTATCTATTTCGTACACTTTTAGTCCTTTTTCCTGTAAATGAGCTAACAAATGTGATTAGGAAAGTTTCAGGTATAAATGATGCAAAATACAGCAATTTATGGCTTACTTGACGCAAAAGAAAGCTCACAAACGAGATGGAAAGGAGCTGGACGCATAAAGGACTAAATCTGCTGCATGGAAAATCTGTCCCGGGCTAAAACAGCATTTCTGAAGACTTTGGGACTTACAGACACAAAGCTGGATTTTTGCCATAATACATTAACCTAGTGCAATTAGGTTATGTGTTTCATCATTCTATTTGGATTATAATTTTGTAACCTTACCCTAGTACAATTGGGTCAAGGATTTCATTAGTATATTAGGATTTGGTTATTTATTTTATTAGTTTAGTAGGAGTAGGATAGGAGTATTATAAATACCCTATCATGTTAGAGATTTTAAAAAGAGAAGGGAGACATTCTGACAATTCATTCATCTCCTTACAATTAAGACATCTTCCTACAACCCATTCTCAATTCTTCATTCTTCTACTCTTAAATTCCACAACAAGAGAATCGTTACTTGCTACGGAATCACTAAAACCACACGCCAAACACCTACTATTCACGCCATCCACCATGCAAAACGTGATATCCTTCGCATTCATGGGTAACTAAATCTCTTAGTTGGGGTTATGGAAGCCGAATGAGTTACTATCTATAGCTATGAGTTTGTGAGTTCAAGACAAGTATATTGCTTATATCATTATTCTCTTCATCTTAAATCTACATTCTTTGCGGTTCAAACACAAGAACACGCCATTCTAACATCTAACCTGTTCGAGAGAAAGGTTATTTGTCTAGAAAAGAAGACGCATAGACCAACGCCAGTCTAACATCTGACTTGTTCGAGAGAAAAGTTATTTGTCTGGAAAAGAGATAATGTCAAGGTAGTAGGACACCCTTTCCTATTAAAAAGCTAGTGCCGTACCTGGACTAACTTCTTGGAGAATTCGTACCGTTAGTCACGCTTTAAGCTCGAGAGAGTTAAAGTGAAATAGTCCTTGTTTAGGTCGAGAGACGCTTGGATTTACCATCGACTACAATTCTCTATAAGCAATTACATGTCAAGACTCTACACACTCATAGCCAATAGAGACGTATACCTCAGAAGGTGGACATAACCCCAACGCCTCAATTCTCATTGTTTACAACACACGTGACAATCTCTCTTTATTTTGCTATTTTCAGTTCTTACATTCTTGTTTTGGTTACATACTACAATCCCCCCTTTCCTACGAGACTTGCACTAAAAGTCTAGTAATTTCTCTTGCTTGTTGGCCAAGCTATTCTCTGTGGGATCGATACCCAACCCAGGTTGGGTTCTATATTTGCTAACGACCGCTTTACACTCCCACGAGAGCTGTAGATTGAGCGTTATCAATCACGCTCAACCTCGATTATCATATTGTGCAGTATAATATATGTAGTCATCATATCATGTAATACTTCTTTTATCCAAAAACGTGAATAAAATTTGAAAATTAATTTTATCATCCTCGAACTTCTTTTATTTATATATCTTAAGTAAAATATTATATACGAAAATTAATTTAATAAAATTTAAAATTAATATAATAAAGATATTACGTTAGAAAATAATTACAAATATTAGGGACTTAATTAACGATCTTATATAATTTATAATATGTTAATGTTATACTAGAATATAAATAATAATATAATAACTAAAAAGTAAAATAGAGGAGATGAATAGTGAATCTCCAAATTTAAAGAAATACTATTCATCCCTCCAAATATAAAGTTTAGAGAGTGATTTAGAGGGTGGTTGCCGGTTGGAGATGGTCACCTCCATCCTCCAAATATAAAGTTTAGAGGGTGGTTGAAGTTGCTCTTAAAAAATAGTATATATATATATATATATATAAACCCGGTTAAAGTGCATTTAGAATATAAAAAGTCTATAAACTAAGGAGTCATTTGGCAGATCGTGTATTGTAGGGGTGTGCATCAGTCGTTGTTCGATTTTGTGTATTGTCGATTCGATTTATCAGTTTTTGATTTGTCAACACGCTATTCGATAACCAAATCAGTAATATATTTGTTGTCGATTTTTGATTTATCGGTTTGGGTCCTTAATGATTTGGTTTATCAATTTAACCGATAAGACGATACTCTTTTTATTTTTTTACCTCCTCATTTTATTTTCATATGTTCATATATATATACACACACTATCTTCATGCATAAAACGCTTTACAAAGTACTAGTAGAAACAAATTCAAATACATTATTACTAAAATAATTTTTTTTATAGTTAACTTGAATGTAGTAGCAATCGATAGCAATCTCTCAAAAAATAAAATAAATGTAGATTTATAATTTATATTAATGGATAGAAACCCTGCAAACCAACAAGTTTATAAAAAAAAAATAACATTAAGACAATAACTATAAAATAAAAAAACAAACAGGGTATGTATTTAAAATATAAAACCACTATTATATAACTAGGGATAAAAATATAATTTTAATATAATCTTATCGGATTATCGGTTTAACCGTTAACTAAAATCTTAAAATAATAAATCGAATAGATATCCCCATTAAAAAAAATTCTAAAATAGTTTAAAAATCATTAACCTTATAACCCGATACCGATAAACCAATAATAATTTTGTTTTGGTTCAGTATATCGATTAATTCGATTTTTGTGCACCCTGATGTATTGAAAAAGTAAATGCATGCATTAATTTAATGTACTATCAGTACCTTGTTTGATACTTTTGTTTACCTTATGTATAACCAATGTTTGCATTAGTTATACATTTTATTGTGTATTGAGATATGTGTTACTAATACTACCATTTCCCTATGTATTAGTAATACAAAGAGTTCAACACATGCATTAACTTGATTAATGACAATCTTGTCCCTCAAATCCAACAGCCCCAAGTTCTTCTACTTATGATTAGTTTCTAATAAAATAAATTAATATGCAAAATAATTGAACAAAAATAAGTATTGAATTTTAATATGTTAAAAATCAAATGTTGGAGTTTCGATTTTATTTGAAAAAAATTGTGTTTTAAATTTTTATACCATCATTTATCTTAATTAAAAGATTTAAACTAATTTATTTTTTTAAAAGTTTTTTAGATTTAGTTTTGATCATGTGGAAAGTTTTAGCTATGAATATATTAGAGAATTCATTTAGAAAATCAGTTTCTACTGGAAAGAAAAAGGAGGAGGGGGAGGAGGAGAAGGAGAAGGGGAGGAGAAGAAGGAGAAGGAGAAGAAGAAGAAGAAGGAGGAGGAGGAGGAGGAATACCAACAACTCCCGTTAAAAAGAAATACTAGCATTCACGAAACTTTTGTATTGAAATTTTATATATTAAAATGGACACTACCTAAACTTGCCACCACAACTTACTTTAACATTTAAACTTAATTGGTAATTATTTACCTCCTCTTATAACCTTTAAAGTGCATTATTTTGCTTCCTTCATGGCTCGTATCACTGCACGTGTGGCCACACCCAAATATCGCACGTTAATCACTTAATTTGATCCATTTTTTTTAAATAATGGTATATTTAACCCGACCCTGATTTCCTCTTCAAAAATCCTAACTTCTTCTATTCTTCTTCATCTTCAATCAATCCAGAATCTGATTTTGATTTGGAATTGCTTAAAAAATCAAAATTTTTATTTCATTATTTTGTTAATATTCTCTTTTTCTATTCATTTATTGTTTCCTTTCTTATTTCTCCTCCATCTCTTATTTCTATGAAAAAGGTAAATTCCTTCATCTATTGTATATTTAAATTTTCTTATCATTTTTTTTATTTTAGCAGTCCATTTTGAAATTTATGAAATTTGTTGGAATAAATTATTTTGTGGCACACCATGAGATCAGTTAATTTGTCTAAGCTTTGAATAAAAGAGAATAATTTTGCTTTGAACCAAGAAGTTTGTTGCAATCATGATTTTGTTATTCATTGAAGATATCTTGAACTTTAACTAATCATGCCAGAAGATATTGAGCATGCCCTTATTATGAGGTAAATATCATTTTTTTCTTTTTTAAATCCAACATATTTGATTGAACACTAATTCTCAATTTAAACTATTGAAAGATCCAAAATCTTATGACTTTTGGTGTTGGAGGAACAAAGAAAATATTTATCTAAGGTTCAAATTTGTAATTCCTAAATAATAGAAAAATTAGGTGATTTTGAGAATATAGTGGAATCTTGTCATCAAACCATGCAACCATCAGTCAATGAAGTTGTGAAGATAAAAACTTCTGAAGAAGTCGACAAGTCAAGAATGTCCAAACAAGATTATGATTGTGTAAATATGAAATTCAAGAAGTTGAAAGTAGAGATTGGGAAGATGAAAGATAGAGATAAGAAACAGAAAAGTTACATGGTTAATGGAAGGACTAGGAAGAATGTAGTCATGTTTATTGTATTTTGTTGTTGCATTGTAGTTATAAGCTATTGGTTTGGAACAATCTATATAAATAAAGACTCAATAGAGTTATCTTAGAATTTTAATGTGTAGTAGTCTTTGATTTGTTTTAGTCTTTTGTAATCATCATTGACTTGTCTATCAATCTAATTTCTTTGTTTGTGTATTTTATTTGTAATTAAGGAAATCTTGTCTGAAGTTACTTATGTTGTTATTCTATTTGTAGTTACTTATGATAATGGTACATAAAAATAGAAGATGACATTGATAGAAATCATATACCCAAAAGTGCAGTCTTAGCTGCATGCATTGTTAGAAATATTCACGTCATAGCTACTTAATTATTTGAAATAAATACTGCAGTCATAACTGCATAACATATCAAAATATTACAGTCACAGTTGTATAATTGTTTGAAAAGAATAGACATAAAAAAGCAGTCACAACTGCATACTTGTTTTACAAAAACACATCTATCCAAGCGCAACTACATAATTATTTGTAGAAAATCATACATCTAATACATGAAAAAATTTAGTAGAACAAATTAGACTTCATATACTAGACAAGTGAAGAAATTTTTTAGTTGAAGTGATTCATTTCTGCATCTTTGATACTTGTCTTCATTCTTTTTTGTGCTCTCATTCCTTGAAGTCCTTATTGGGTGACATCAGGCTTTCTTTTCCATTTCATACCTGATCTTAATTTATGATGCGTAAGATTTTTAGTTACTATAGAGTAGTTCAAAGGCATTTCATACTGCATTAACAAAAATAAATGTATTAGTCTTTTGATTATTGACTTGGATATTGAATAGTGTAAAATCATTCAATCACTTACATTGTGGATTTTAAAACCACTTTGTATATGTAGAACCCCCATCCCAACCATCCTTGGCCTTTTAAAACTTGTCCCTCGACCCCTACTAGTAACACCACCAAGATTAGGTGTAGGATCAACAACTCTTCTACCTCTTCCATGACACTATCAATATTTGATGTAGGAGCAATAATCCTTCTATCCCTTTTAATTACACCACCAAGATTAGACATGGAGGAACAATTGCTCTATCTTTTTCACTGACACCACTTAACATTAGATGAAGGAGCAGTAATTCCTCTATCCCTATCAGTTCATCTTCCCTTTCTAGTGACACAACTTATATTAGATTCAAGAATAGTAGTCCCTCTACCTCTTCCAATATCTTTTCCCCTTCAATGCCACCAACTATATTTCTAGCAGCTGCAGTAACAACATCCTAACAGGAAAAACAATATCAAAGTTCGATAAAACTTAAGGTGAATTAGTAATAACTTAACAAGGCAAATTTTACCTATTTTGTAAACCCTTTTGGTATTTCTATTCCTCTTGGTTGAGACTGACTTAGAGCTGCAGAAGAACCAACACTTGAAATTTTCCCTCATCCTTTACTAGTTGTAGCTTTTTCACCTAAAGGATAACTCCTCTTATTGTGACCCTTTGCAAAACAAGTGTTATAGGTCATCTCAATACCTGTTTTGGATAACTTACCTGTCATGTTCTTAGTTTGTTTTATCCTTCTACACTTAGAGGGTCTGCCTGACATTTTTCTAATTTTAGGTGGTATAACAGGAATATTGGTTGATCGTGGTCACATTTGCATTCCAATACCAGGCTGAATAGAAAAGCTATAGGTACTTTGGTATGTTTTCTTCTTATACCAATGTGAGACATAGTGAATAGGCTCTAATATTCTAAAATGGAGTGCAACTATAACATGACAACAAGGTATGCCTTTTAGCATCCAAGATCTAAAAGTACATATTCTATTATTCAAGTGCACTATAAATGAATTGCCCCAATTATCCTTAACCTCAAAACTATATTTACTGTTCCATTCAAGGGTACACTTCATTGATTTTGAGGTATTCTCAACCAATACTCTTAAATTTATTGAAAAAAATGTTAGTTATCCAATTATCAGAGAACTGGCTCAACTCTACTATTTTTCTCATCACTTTGATCCTTATTTCCTTTAACATTGTGATAATAGTATTATATGTTGCCCTCAAAATTCATGAGTTAAAACTTTCAGCCATGTTATTATCAACACTATCACAAAAATTAGAAGTATTGAAATAGACCTTGGACCACCTTTCGATGTTGTACCACAGAGGATCATCACAAATCTTATTACCTAAAATCTCCGTATGATTTAGATTTCTTTTAAGCTCTTGCTCATATGTTGACTTGGCACATTTTCAGAAGCAATTTCTTCTTTCAATACCTCTTCAATACTTGGACTAGTTAGCTATAATATGTCTTGTACACATTCTTTGTTCTCAATTTGGTAGTAACTGTAGAATTGCATTGTCAATACCCTTCAACAACATATAAAATGATTAGTGACATAAGAATTAGGGGAAAATGTAGTTAAAATAGAAATAAATAAGATAAAACAAATTACCTTCTACATATCAGTCATAGTTGCCAATCATGTTCCATCACTAAGATCTAGATCATCCTTAACAAGTGTCATAAACCATGTCCAAGTGAAAGTATTTTCAACTTCAACCACTGTCCAAGCTAGTGGTAGCATTTGATTGCTCTCATCTTTACAAGAAACTACAACCAATTGTCCTTTGCAAACATCTTTCAAGAAACAACCATCAAATTCAATACATCTTCTACATTCAACTTTGAATGCTTTCTTTCTTAAAAGCATTAAAACATATATAGAAGGATTGAAACCTTTTTATTCCACCTTCATAAGTTTCTTCACCAAGCCTCTCCACCCATCTGCTAGATTAGTCTTTAAAAGCTCATCCCTATAATTCAGAATTTTCTTAAATTCCTCCACATGATCACGCATTATGGGTTGCAACACAATGTTTCTATCTTTTCTTTCCATAGTACTCCAAACAATACCTCCAGCTCCTTTTTCACTAGATTTTGCAACTTAAAAACTCTAATGTCAGGCTCAAAAATAATTCTTTCCTTGTACCTCTCTGCTAAATACTTTGAATTGACCAATTTATTTTTTGTTGTGATAGTGCATACATGCACTAGAATGAACTTTTTCACAACAAAAACTCTTTTCCTTGAATCACGACTACTAAATAGTAACTAAAGACAACTATCTACACATTTTACCCTTACCGTAGTTGGTTCATTTATATACTTGTCAAACTCTACATGTTTTTGAACTGCATACCTAGTAATAGCCTCTTCGATTTGCTTAATATTTTCAACAACTAGATTAGTTTCCCAAACAATTAGCTTACAAGTAGGATAAAACACAACTTTTTTAGTCCTTTACTCTCCTTGGCTTTTTCACACTTCTTATAGGTTGTTGAACCTCATCCCCATCATCAACATCTACATAAGTATCCATTTCAAAAATAGCATCTTCATCTGAATCAAAGTATGGATCATCAACACCTAACTTACCCTCTAGAGTACTTTTTTCTCGGATAAATACTTATTATATCCCACATCAACTCTTTTTTTGCCTAATTGACCCCTTTAGCTATAGGCTCCCTTTTTTTGGGAAACTCTCTTTTCTTCTCTCAAAATCCTAACCTCCTCATGAGTATTATTAGTATGTTCATCATCACATTAAATCAAGTCTCTATAATCTAAATCTTCATTATCTTGATTATCACTTTCCTAATTAAAAAGTATTATTGGAACATTTGATTCAGTGGCAGTAGAAATTTCACCAAAATCTTCCTCAACACTAGCATAACCCCACCCAAATCTTCTACAAAACTAGAAGAACCCCCACCTAACTCCTCCACAACATCAGCAAATCCCCCACCCAACTCCTCCACAATAGTAGAAGAACATCCACCTAATTCAACAGTAGAAAAAATTTCACCTACACCAACAGTAGGTTGCACAGCTTTTTCAGCTTGTGTAGCTTCTTCAAGTTGTGTAGGTTCTTCAAACCCTAAGTTATCACTACCCAGAAAGGTTTGTGTGGGCACTTTATCAAAAGAAATAAAATATTCTCCACCCACATGATTATGATATTCAAGAACATGGGGGACCACAATAGTTTCTTCAATTAAATCTGACATATACAGTTCAACTACATCCCTATTTTTTACAAGAGGTACAATACCCAAAATATCCCTATCACATGTAACCTTTACCAAATGATTAAACTTAGGTGGTCTAATATAAACAATCCAAGAGGGACACTTATATCTAATTTCCTTAACATAGCCTACAAACTCAAAGTAAGGAAATTTATCAATATTTATGTTTAAACAATCAGTCTCCGTACCTTTGATGTATTTAATATGGGTTTTTTATTATAATATTCCTTCATGGTGAAATATCAAGGTAATATACATAGAAGTCATTTTCAAACTGCAAAAATTATCTAAAAAATAGAGCTTTAGTGCAAATCAAAAAATCATAGAGTCAAACTCTTTGAAAATCGATTGGATAAAAACCCTAGATACAAAATAAGGTAAATGAAAGAGATTACTAACATCCATAACTAGGTAATGTTAGTATTTATCAAGAAAATCACCTCCACAAATCTAAAGATTGAATAGGAAAGGGTTTGGGATTAAGTTTTCTTTTTGGAAAGAATAGGAGAGGGAGTGACGGGTAGGTTTGATTTATATAATGACCCTCCAAGTTATTTTCTATATTAACACTTATTCTCACTGTATAGAGATTTCTTATAGCTAGACCAAGTCATTTATTACTTGCTAGAACTAAAATTTTGGTTATCCGGCAATTCATTTGATTTTTAGAGTCAATTTCCTATTTTGAAGTCTTTGTTAGTAAGAATTCACTACCGAGTAAAAACTTCATTCAAACAATCTCGTATGCTAATTTTGATACAACTCTAGAACATCAACTTTAGGCTAAATGGACATTTGGTTTGGGTTCCAAGACTTCTGGAATCATTCCGGGTTATTGGACGGAAATTAAGAAAAATGGCACTTGAATGTAGAACCCACTTTTCATTGAAATGACCTTGGATGGAAATTTTGACTATGCCATCGAGTTTGGAATATCAAATTTGATAGGGTAGCATAGTTCATTTGCATATATGGGATTATGAACGAATATCGAGGCATCGACATAGACTATTCCAAGTCTCTGGCTGGTGCATTTAGCTAGTATGTCCGCTAAAGAGAACTTGGCCCAACCCCAATGAGATGCTTTAGCTATAAGATAACCGCTAAATTACATGTCGCTTTAGCGGTAGCTGCCTATTTTAGTGGCATGTCAAGTATGGAAAGGTAACGCTTTAGTGCTGACAGCTAAAGCAGCCCAGTTCCCACTTTAGCAACACCTGGGGACTATTTAATGCCCCCTTGCCTATTTTTCACCCCACTTTTCCAAAAGTCTCAAAGAGACAGCCCTAGAGAGTGTGGAAAGTGGGAGAGTAATTGTCATGAGACTTTGGAGTAGTTGGAGCTTGGATTACTCATTTCTTCCCTGAATTCCTTGTAAATTTTCATCAATTCCATGGTTAATTTCTCTATTGTTTCCCAAAATCTTTAGATATTGGTGGGTTGATTGTAGCACCATTTGAGCTTAAAATTTATCCATTCTTGAGGGTAAATATTTCTTGAGCATAGAAGGACATATTGTCGTTTTGAAAGTGCGATTTTTCAAGTAGGCCCTATATGATATTTTTTCATAATTTGAATTCGTAGCACAAAAAATGCAATACGGGTACCATAATTCTCATATTGCTGAGTAGGTTATAATTTTGATAGCGTGACTGTAATGACCCTTAAGGTCATTTCCATAAATTTTTTATCTCCGCTATTTAAGTTTCTCTATGCCTACCCCAAGTCATTTATAACGTGTTGGGATTGATGGTTTAATTACCTGGTAGTTTATTTGGTTTTTAGAACCAATTCTCTATTTAGAAGTCTCTGTTGGTTCCAAATGGCCAACAGGCAAAAACTTTAATGAAATGATCTCGGATGCAAATTTTGACTGTGCCAACAAATCTGGAATATCGATTTTAGACTAGGTAGACCTTTGGTTTGGGTTCCAATGCACCCGAGCTCATTTCGGCCTATCGATCAGAAAGTTAAAAATTGAAAAGTTTAGGTGTGGGGCCCATATTTGGTCAAAACGACCTTGTATTGAGAATTCAACTTTGCCAACACATTTGGAACACCGAATATATTGTGTTTACATATTTCATTTATGAAAATTGAATTTCCAAATGAATCCTGAGACATCATTGAAAACTTGGAAATCTTTCAAGTTTTGCTGGTCCTGGTATGTTGGCAATCGCAGAATGGAAGAAGTGATCGTGGCACGACAATTTAAGAAAGGCCATGGTGATCGCGACATCTCTTTTCCTGGGGATCTATAAATAGACCCCATAGTCCCAATTTGGGTCATTTTCTCTTCAACCTTGAGAGCTTAAAACCCTAAATGGATACAATAACTCAAAAGTGATCATGGTGGGTGACGTGGGAGCTTGTTTATTATCTTTTATCGTGAATTTCTTCAAATTTAAGGCAAGAATCCTTTGATTTTATGCTTGAATTTCTTAGTTTGGACCCAAAATCCTAATTTAGCTTAGGGTTTGATTTTAGCCCAAAGTATGCTTAATTTTTACCTATTTTGTGAGGGTCATGATTCCTTATTCATGTGTGAACATTGGGTTGGCCTCAAAAGTGCTTTTTTTTAAGTGGACCTACTTGGAATTTTATGTGTCATTTTTGGACCCATAAGATGGTATGTTTATAACCTTTTAAAATCTTATTGTCTTATCCCTAGTTTGAATTAATTTGTAGCATGGATATAATATAATACTAGGTTTGAGATATAATATAATACTAGGTTTGGGCTAGTGTGGTGGTATTGAAATCGTAATTTGGGTAGAGTTGACTTGAATGCCCTTGTTCTAGTCGAAGTTCCTATCTTAGGCTTGAGTATAGCTTACTTGATATTTAGAAGTTGCACTTGATACCATAGCCTAGTTTAGGCATAGTGTGTCTAATTATGGAAATTGAGCATTAGAAGTGGAATTGTCCGGCCCACTTAGGCCAAGACTTGTGTAAGCCTTGTGGACTTAGCTGCGGATGTTAGGCGTAGTTGTGGTTAGTAAACCTTAGTATAAGGTTACTTCATGGATTATTTAATGATGATGTATTTTTCCTTGGATAATCATATTTAGGTCTATAGAGAGCTACTTCATTTTTGATATGATGTTTGACCTGTAGAGATGCTATTTCCCCTTAGACTTGATATTTGGCCCCTCGAGATGCTATTTCCTCTTAGACTTGATATTTGGCCCATAGAGATGTTATTTCCTTTTATACATGATATTTGTCTCATAGAGATGTTATTTCCTCTTAGACATGACGTTGGGTCCTTAGAGATGATTTTCCTCTTAATAATAATTTTGGGCCTATAGAGATGATATTCCTCTTAGATATGATAATTAGCCTAAAGAGGTGTCATTCCTCATAGTCATGATGTATGACCTATAGATATGAGATATATTATAGACATTATACGCTTATTGATATTATGCCTCCTAGATGTAAGATGATCCTATATGTGAGATGATTACAAGCATGCCTCTTATAACACAACCATAACTTCCCAAAACCTGGTGTCAATAATATAAGAACGTATTTAGTACAACTCAATCTAAACGAAATACATAAGATATCCAAAATATAAGAGAAACTCTATCTTTGATATAAAAGTAAGACATAGTCTATAAGAAAGGTAGTAGAATACATTCGGACGCCTGAAATTCAATCACTACCTTGAAGGCACCAGATATCACTTGAATCAACCAAGCTGGGGTGCACTCGAACTAGGACCTGCACTGAAAAGGCACAATAGGAATGAGTACGGTTCACTTGTACTCAATAGGTATCATAGGCCGACTGAGCAAAGTAGAAAATAAACATAGCAAAAAATATACTAAGGGCACGTCACCTGCAATTAGAAAGTATTCCACAACGGTAGCCCACACTGCTTGCACTAACAATTCTAGTATACATATCACATATATTGTAAAAACACAACTAGGTAGAACACAAATATATATCATATCACCAACGTTTAGAACAAGGAAGAATATGTATATACAAGATAGTCAAGTACAATTAGCAGAAAATAGAACACATAAAGGTATGACAAGTCAATATGGCAGTTCAATCACAGCACGAACACAATAAAGCAAGTGCAATGTATAATAAGATAATGATGATAATGATGATGATGATGTTGATGATGCACGAGGTCGTCGCACAACCTCTTTTTACACCCATGGAGGCAAGCCTCCTGACATGGGACCCATAAGGGGTTCGTCAACCCATATAAAATCCATATATTTATATCTCCTCTCTGGCACATCCCTCAGGGAGTGTTTTATAAGATGTCATAATATCTTCTTCCTTACACATCCTCGGGAAGGGTTTTAAGAAAAAATATTGCCAGTATTTCTCAGATATTTCTATGGTGGTACCTGATAACGCTCAAATTACACTCTTGAATGAGTGTAAGCGATCGTCGTCAATATATTACCCAACTTTTGCAGTCGGGGTCGAACCCACAGGAAATAATATGAGTGACAATTAAATTAATTTGAGACTATAGCTATAAGTTGAATTCAAATAGATGATACGAAAAGATAAAATGGGGGTTTTTGATGATCAACAAATAATTGTTGGCCACTTTAGTTTTAGTGTTTGTACATCAAGAGTTTATGAAATAACCAGAATTATGTTCACTAGGGCTTACGGTACATGACAGATGCTAAAGGTGACTCAAGATTCTCACAGTGGTTAGGATAACAAGCTATCTTTATCAATGATATGCTCAAATGTCTCTCGACCTATTTAAGCGTCTAATTTCCTAATCCCCCCGGACTTAGGGAATCACTATTCACTGCCCAGATTTTACCTCAAGTTAATTAACCTAGTTACAACACTGATTATTAAATGAAGTATTTCTGATTCCCTGTTGATAATTCACTTCCTACTGTTTATGATTTCTTTCTCAAGCAAATCAAAGTAGGTATGCCTGTTGTTTCCAACCAATAGACATCAATTAAAATCTTAGTATTATCAAGAAATCCTAACGCCTATTGAATCTTGAATATTTAGCACCTCTTCATGAACTAACCCTAGATCCCATAATTCAGGTTAATGAGGTTTAGCCACTCATAATGCAAGAAACAAGTACACAAATTGAATTCATAATTAAGAAGATTATCTTATAACTATGACGAAGATTAAAAAGTATAACTTGAATTGATTCACAAGACAAAACTCCAAAAATATTGGTCTAGAGAGAGAGAGAGAGAAATCATCTGTTGCAAAGTATGTTGATTGATAAGTCCCCCTTCCCCTCAGAAAACCCTAAAACAAGGCTTTAAATAGTTTAACCTAATTAAGGAAATAAAATCAAAGTTATAGATGACAACGACGATGGCAGCTTATCACCATCTTGACGACATGTCATAGATGTCATCACAAAACTTTCTTCAACTTCCATCTTTTGTTTAAGGCTGACGACATCCTTGACAGCTTATCACCAGGATGACGACGTGTCATGGATGTCGTCACAGGTTTTAACTCATGCCAAATCTCTGGTTAAGGCTAACGACAATTGTGATAGCCTGTCACGGGGCTGACGACTTATCACGAATGTAGTCAGCCACCCTTATCTTTAAATTTTTCCAAAGTTCAAATTTTTTGCTTCCATTTTTGTTGGTTTTCTATCCCATAGGCTTAAACTGCAAAATCAAACATAAACAAATCAAAAATGACAAAAGTTGCTTAAGACTTCACAATTATTCTCGGTTAAAGGCCTTAAATGTGTTAGCAATTGCTCACACATCAGTACCAATGTTTCATAATAAGTATAATATGAGGATAAAATGCTCACAAACAATAATAATAGGTATTTCCACAACCATCCACATGATGTATTTCCAAAACCAACCACAATGATACATTTCACAACCATGTAAGCCAGTATTTACTCATTATTTCCCTTCATCCATGAAATTCCACAAGATTCATATCCCAATAAAGTATGAATATAACACAATACAAAAATGGTACCATAATAGGTATTTCAACAACATAGTACAATTATTCACATGTATTTTAGGCTATCAACATGGCATATGACCCCACACGATCACACATATCACATAACATCTCAAACCAATACTTACATCACATATAGGCCCCCACACGGGCATAATACATTAAGATAGACAAATTCATGATTAGTTAACATCCTCTTAACATGAATTTTGTATACAGATTAACTACCCAACCCAGTCTGAAAGAGCTAAGTCGAAACCTACCTCGAAGGCAAAAATTTATCTGCAATACTTCAACCACAAAGCCATACTTCTTACGAACGGTCTCAGAATCAACTAAAAGCAAGAAATATAGAATCAATGCATCAAAATAATGATAAGGATGCCTATATTGCCTACTTTTGGTTCGAGGTTAAAACAGACCCCCAAAATAGATTTTCAAAAAAGAGGGGCAAAATTGTAACTTTACTTTAAAAATGTGTTCCTTATACCTTTAGGAACCTAAAGCTAAAAACCCAAGTAAAATGAAGTAAAAAATGAGCTTTAAATCAAAGAAAATCAATTTTGAGCTTTATTGGGTAAAACCTTTGAAATCCGTTTTAAAATCAAGAATTGAAGTTGTTTTGAAGATGAAATTAGGGAAAGACTAGTAATTATAGGATTAAGAATATTATTCATGTGAAAAGGTTTAGAAGTTAGGGATAAATCAAGTACTAAGGTTTTGGGGTTTTTGAACAATTAATCAAGAAATTTAAAAATGAAAAGGGTGAATTCTCACCTTAAATCCGTAAGAGAATCAAGAAATAGATGTTAATCTAGCTTTCCAAGAACCCACAAACTTCACTTCTAAGCTTTTGCACTATTTTAGGGTTTAGATCTCAAGATGCAAGATGATGAGAAAAAATCGAGCAAAAGAGGGTTATTTATACTCATACCAGGTTACCAGATGTATAAGGCATAAAACACATTCCTCAAATGAGTTTTAACCTTTGTGATCCAGGTTGCACCAACAACCCGGTGCACCAGATTTTCTAAGTCCAAAACGGATTTCAATGAGGTGTCTAAAATTCATTCAGAATCTGATATACGCTAATGAACTATTAACCATTCTACATTCGACGCTCCGAACTCAATAGCAATATCAAAATTTCAAAAAAACATCATTTTCAAAAAGATAACTCTCGAAATCCAAGATCATAATTTTTGAAACCAAGGGTCAAAATAAAATTTAAAATCCATAAAAGCACACCAACATGTTACCACCCTAAATCGACATTTCGGATCTACTTGCGCAGTCTAGTCAGCCATCCGTAGTATGGATCAAAAGATTACTACAGAAGTCTAAAATAAGGCTCTCGAAGCCTCCAAAAACTACAATATCAAACAAATGGTACCAAAATGCATCGGAAACCATGCCAATCACTCCCACACCCTAGAAATACCACAATACAACTATGGAAAGGGATAAAATAGTCAAATCACACAAAATCATAAGTTTCACATATTTTATCAAATTTCAGATCGTTACATCATTCACTACTAAGAATCTAGTTCATCTTCGAACTAAAGGCAAAAAGAAATACTTGAATCCATAAAGAGTTGGGGATAAGAACTATGCATAGCAGACTTGACCTCCTATGTAGCCTCATCTACAGGTCAATGTTACCACTGAACCTTAACAATAGGGATAACTCTAGAACGTAACCATCTAACATACCTAGCCAAAATGGAAATCAACTTCTCAACAAATAAAACCACTCATCTAATTGAACCGAATCCCAATGAATGACATAAGAATCATCCAAAATATAACAGCGAAGCATATAAACTTGAAAAATTAGATGAATAACTGATAAATATAGATGTAAAGCTAATTCATAAGCCACATCACCAATAGTTCAAAGAATATCATATGGACCAATATAGCCGGGGATAAGCTTTCCTCTTTTCCCAAACCCATCACACCCTTCATGGTTGAAACTCAAAGAAAAACACGATCACCAACATCAAATCTTTAGGCACGAAGCCTATAATCTGCGTAGCACTTCTGCCTACTCTGAGCTGCTCTAATTCTATCCTGAATGATCTGGAATCTGTCCAAAGACTCACAAAGTAAGTCTGTACCCTAAATTCTCACCTCTGAAATATCAAACCAACCCACTGGAGAGTGACAAAGCCTCATTTAAGGCCATATTAATACTGGAATGGTATTTGTTATTATATGCAAACTTTTCTAAGGCTAAATATTGCTCCCTCATTGGCCACCAAAATCCATCACATAAGTGCAGAGCATATCCTTTAAAACCTGGATTGTCCGCTCTGATTAACCATTAGTTTGGGGTTGAAATATTGTGCTAAAGTTAACCCGAGTATCTAACTCATCCTGAAAAGTTATCTAAAAGTGCAAAGTGAACACAAAATCCTGATCTAAAATGATAGAATCGGTCTACCATAAAGTCGTACAATCTCGTAAATATAGCTATGGGTCAAACTCTCAACATTGTAAGAGACTTACATAGAAAGGAAATACATAAACTTGTCCAATTAATCTATGATGACCTTAACACTATCGGATCTATGGGAAGTGCGAGGCAATCCATTCACAAAATCTATGTTAATCCGCTTCTATTTCTACTCGGGAATAGATAATCTCTGAAGCAATCCAACAGGTCTCAAAGACTCGGCCTTTACCTACTAACAACAAAGGAAACAAGCTACAAAGTCCACTATATATTTTCTCATACCACCCCACCAATAATTTGGCCTCAAACCAGGATACATCTTGGTCACTCTTGGGTGGATAGAATACCTGGAACAATGAGCCTTCTCCAAAATTAATTTGATCTAATCACCCACTCTAGGCATACAAACTCGACCTCTAATTCTCAAAATACCATCCAAATCAAGTAAGGCTTCCTTAGCCTCACCCCTCAACAAGTTATCTTGAATCGATCTCAATCTTACATCATCAAACTGATGAGCTTGAATCTGCTCCATCAAAGAAGACCTAGCCTCCACAAATTCCAAAACACACTCATGTGTCAAAATATCAAGCCTAACTATCTAGTTAGCTAAGGACTGAACCTCTAAGGATAAAGGACTCTTTCGAGTTAAAAGATGTGCCAAACTGCCCATGCTAGTTGGCTTTCAGCTCAAGGCATCCACAACCGCGTTAGCCTTACCCGAATGATAAATAATAGTCAAGTCATAATCTATGAGTAACTCAGACTAATGACACAACCTCATATTAAGATTTCACTGAGTGAAGAAGTACTGAAGGCTATGATAATTCGAGAAAATCTCAAAATGAAATCCATAACCAGTGCCTCCACAACTTTAAAATGAAAACAACTATGCACAACACCAAATATGGTGAGACCCATGCTCTCCTTGAACATAATAAAGCAAGTGTAATGTATAATGAGATGATGATAATGCACAAGGTCGATGTATAACCTCTGTATACACCCACGGAGGCAAGCCTCCCAACATAGGATACATAGGGTGTTCGTCAATCCATAGATAATCCATATATCTATATTTTTTCCCGGGCACATACCTCAGGAAGGGATTTATGAGATGTCACAATATCTCTTTCCCAACATATCCCTCAAGTAGGATTTTAAAAAAAGATATTATCAGTTTCTCAAATATTTTCATGATGGTACTAATGTTTCATGAATGATTATGATATAAGGATAACATGCTTAAAAATAATCACAATGGGTATTTTCACAACCATCCACATGATATATTTTCTCAACCAACCACAATGATACATTTCACAATCATATGAGCAAATATCCACTCATTATTTCCCCTTATCCATAAAATCCCACAAGATTCATATGCCAATAAGGTATGAATATAACATAATACACCAACGATACCACAATAGGCATTTCAATAACATAGTATAATTGTTCACATGTATTTTAGGCTGCCAACATGATATATGAAACCACACGGTCACACGCATCATATAATATCTCAAACCAATAATTACATCACATATAGGCCCCTAAACAGGTACAATAAATTAAGATAGCCAAATTAATGATTAGTTTCCATCCTCTTAACATACATTTTGTCTATAAATTAACTATGCATCCTAGTCTGAAAGAGTTAAGCCACAACCTACCTCGAAAGCCAAAATTGATCCACAATACTTTAACCACAAAGCCCTACTTCTCATAAATGATTTCAAAATTAACTAAAACTAAGAAATATAGAATCTATACATCAAAATAAGGATAACAATACCCATATTGCCCATTTTTGGTTTGGAATCAAAATGGACACCCAAAATGAGTTTTTGAAAAAGAAGGAAAAAATCCCAACTTTACTTCAAAAATGTGTTACCCGTACCTTTAGTAATCTAAAGCTAAAAATTCAAGTCAAACCGAGTAAAAAATGAAGTTCAAATCAAAGCATAACCATTTTTGAGCTTTACCGGGTAAAACTTAGAAATCCATTTTAAAATCAAGAATCGAAGTTTTTTTGAAGATGAAATTAAAGAAAACTATTTATTATAGAATTAAGATCATTATTCAAGTTAAAAGGTTTAGAATTTGGGACTAAATAAGTACTAAGATTTGGGGGGTTTGGAATAATTAATCAAGAAATTTGATAAAGAAAAGGGTGAATTATCACCTTAAATTTGCAAGAGAATAAATCTTAATCTAGCTTCCCAAGCACCCACAATCTTCACTTCTAAGTTCTCACACTAGTTTTGGGTTTAGCTCTCCAGAGGCAAGATGAAAAATGAGCAAAAAACGAATAGAAATGGGCTCTTTGTACTCATACCAAGTTAGGTGCATAAGGCATAAAACACATTCCTCAAATGAGTTTTACCCTTTGTGATCCAGGTTGCACTAGCAACCTAAACCACCAGATTTTCTAAGTCCAAAACATACTTTGACAGATTTCCTAGAATTCTTTTGGAATTTGATATACGCAAATGAGCTATGTAACTACACTAAATTCGATGCTCCGGACCTAGTGGCGATATCATAATTTGGAAAAACATCATTTTCACAAAGTGAACCCCCAAACCCTGAAATCATAATTTTCAAATCGAGGGTTGAAATGAGATTTAAAAGCCATAAAATCATACGAACCATGTTACCAACCTAAAATCGATGTTCATGATCTGCTGGCACAGTCCGTTCAACCATTCGTCGCATGGATCAAAAGATAACCACTGAAGTTCAAAATAGGCTCTCGAAGCATCCAAAAATCACAATATCGTACAAATGATACTAAAATACATCGGGAACCATGCCAATCATCCCCACACCTTAGAAATACTACGGAGAGGGGTAAAACAATTACATTGCATAAAATCACAAATTCCACATATTTCATGAAATCTCATGTCGTTATAGCCAAAGCCCTAGAGAGTGTGGAAAGTGGGAGAGTGATTAATAGGAAACTTTGGAGTAATTGTGAGCTTGGATTACTAATTTCTTCTCTGAATTCTTGATAAGTTTTCATCAATTTCATGGTAATTTCTCTATTATTTTCCAAATACCTAGGATATTGGTGTATTTATTGTAGCAACATTTGAGCTAAAAATTTATCCATTCTTGAGGCAAAATGTTGCTTGAGCATAGAGAGACGTATTGCCGATTTTGAAAGTTTGATTTTCCAAGTGGACCCCACATGAAATTTTTATGTAATTTAAACTGGAGCACAAAAAATACAATACAATTACCATTATTATCATATTGATGAGTATATTATGACTTTGATACTGTGGCATCATGCAGAAGCTTCTTAGAAGAGAAATTCATCGACTTAGCAAATTTCTTTGGGTTTTTCTTCGGCGTTCAGGTAGTCTAGATTTACCTTTCTCATAGATTGAGCTAATTCATAGTATAATTATGATATTGTGCTAGATATGGGTTGAGAATTTGGTCTTGGAGATATAATTAGTATTAATTGAATTATTTAGCCTATTAAAGAATCATAAATTAGGCATAATTGACTTAGTTACTCAAGTTCTAGGTAGGATTTCTTTCTGACTAAAAGTGGCTTACTTAACAACTAGAAGTAAATTTAGATAATTTAGCCTAGTCTGGGGTAGTCATTGCCTTGGATGGATTTTGGAGATTAAAAGTGGACATGATGTACTATAGGAATATAGAACATATGATGCTTAAACTATGATAATATGCATGTAATTAAGGCTATGTTATTATATTTGATGTGTTTTTGGGAGTGTTTTGCAAGAAATTAGGTTTTGGGATGCTAAATTCATGAAGAACTATGAAAGGTGACTTGAGCAGTAGTTAGAGACCCATTTTCAGCCCTCACTACCCAAGGTAAGACTTCCTCCTAACAACCCATAAGGAAAATGTACGATTTGTATCTTGGAAAGTCCTTAAAGTCAATTCTCAGACTGATTCAACATAGCTTCGACAGTGCTTTAGTATTTTAGCCATAACTTTTCACACTGATATCAGATTAAGGCGAAATTGGTATCGTTGGAAAGCTACTTCAATTGTCTATCTGGTGGTGAGTCTTGAGATGCTCAGTTGAATAAGATGATAGCAATTCTCTTTACAAGAACTTAATCATTACGGGATGTTTTCACTTGCCTATAAGCTAAGAGCTATTTATGATACCAAAATACATCTAAAGTCACCAAAAATCTCTAAAATAGTTGGAGTGTTAGAAGAATACGAGTCAAATGTTTGAGTACAGCTCATATGATCCAATCGTAAGAAGACCAGTGTCCAAGAAGAAGAAAAGAAGTAGTTCCACATGGATACGAATTGAAGTCGGGAGTCGTATGATCAAGGTACGACTCATAAGCATAATTCGTAAGCAGAATAGAAAGTTGAAGCATAGAAGACATTCACTAAAGTGGGTACAAGAGCTTTGGTATGACTCGTATGATGATGGCACGAGTTGAAGACCGGGTCGTACCTTGTGCCGGCAGTACGATCCCTATCCCATTTTAGTTAGTATTTGTTTCCTGGAGTTTCCATATATCCCAATTGCACTCCTATAATATTTTTTAGTCCTATTATGTATGGGTAATTAAGTTTTCCTATTTTATTTAGGATTTGATTTATAGTGTTTTCCTATTTTATTGAGGAGTTGATTTCTAGGGTTTTCCTATTTTAATTAGGATTTGATTTTTGTAATCTATAAATACCCTTTAGGCTTTGTTTAATTATTCATTGAAGACTTCACCAATAAATTTAGTTATTAGTTCTTATTCATATTTTCTTAGTGTGTTCTTGGTTTGTTGTTCAATTTAAGACTTTGGAATTTATCCCTCATTATTTGAAGATTGATTTTGTAATTTTATCTGTGGATTCTATGATTGATCTCATAAATATGAGCGTCTAATTCCCTTAGCTAGGGTTGTGGGAACCCTGGCGGATTAGCTATATAGAGAAAGTGTGATATTCATTTATTCTAGGGTTGCATGTAACTTAAAATTCTTCCGAATAATTAATCTCACAACTATTGCAGAAGCTTGAGATAGCCTGTATTCTCGTCCATCCCTAATAAGGAGTTTGTGATTAGGAAAAGAAGATTAAGACAGTGATTTGGGATTTCTACCTCCACCTTTTAGTCCCTGCATCTTTTCTAATCACTTGATCCTAACCAGTAATAGTGAACTGAGGTCGTAGCAAGGAGAAACAAGGCGGCGCCTTGAGACCTAACAAGTAAAGGTGAGATTTATCTCCATGCCTAATAAGCGATTGATAATACCTATCTTATAGACTTTGCATACAGAACAACAAAATAGTTGGGTTGATCACGAGAAATTCACAAAGTTAAGAAGCCAGGGGGAACACGAACCTAGTGTTCATCTAATATTGTTTACAATCAAGAACAACCAATTTTTCTCCTTTTTATACTTCAACAACCCCCCCTTTTACTTTTATGCATTGCCTGGTGATTTCAATAGATTCGAGATGTATTTCTGACGTATTCCCTGTGGGATTCAATCCCAACCTAGTTGGATTACTAATTTGACAACTACCGCTTTATCCTTTAATTAGGGGTGTATTTTGGGCGTTTTCAAATTTTGGCATCATTGTCGGAGAATACGGCCTCAAAATTCTTTATTGAAGTTGTTGGAGTTATTGGGTTTTATTTTTATTTTTATTTTTTATACATTTTTGTTGACCTACTTTTCTTGAGATGATAGCCAGGCCAAAGGAAGTACAGAGTGATGATGATTTCTTATTTATTAATCCTTATCCTTTTGATATGGTGCATTACTCCAGGAGCGTGATCAATATATTATTAGAACATAATGAAAGCATGCTTGACACAGTGGCACACCTAGAAAATGAAAGACAAGAGCTTGTACAAAAGGTTGATAGGTTTGTCTTGGATATTTTCTACTGTAATACCCCGTATTTCCCTAGATTAAATTAAATCTCAATTTATGAGTTATTCTGTATAATATTTTTGAAATGCTCAGTATTATTTAGTTTAGAGCCTGTCATTGAATAGGAAATTGAATTAGCTTTCTAACGATATAAAATTTACCAAAATCCAATAATCGGGTAAGAAGTTATGGCTATTTTAAGTTTCAGTCATTAAACACCATCATTCAGGCCAGTAGCACGTTGCGGAGTATGTATAAATGGAAATTGTCATTTTTCAGTGAGCCAACACGATATCACCACATCGCGCCACCAGCCAATTTCTCAATTATCACTTTTCTAGTGTTGCTCCACAATAATGGTGCATCGCGCCAAGGCTCAGTTTCCCATTTAGTGAGGCAACGTGATGGCGTCACATCACGTCACTAGCCCAGTTCCCAGTTTTCCACTTTCCAGTGAGCCGGTGCGATTGTACCTCGTTGCACCGGGGTGATAAATCGGGATTTCCAGCTTTCATTATTTAATGTCAGTGGCTGTTTGGTCAATTTTGAAAACTCCTAATCAGCTTAAACATGGGATTTATACCCTAAATAACCTAATATCTCAGTAGTCACTCACTTTTCTCAAGATTTAAAACATTCTCTCTCAAGAGGCAAAAACCCTAGCTTCAAGAATCAAGGTCAATCCTTAAGAAATCCTCTAAAAACCTTCAAGAACTCTTCTTCTCAGGTATGTTAGGTATTTATCTATGGGTTTCCTTCACCCATAGAGTCCAAGAATCTATTTTTAAAACTTCAAGATTATTGATTCATGATTTATATGTTTGAATTAAATTGAATTCATGTTCATGATATTAGTTGAGTTTCAATCCATGATTTTAAGTGTATGTTTCATGAAATTGAATAGCATGTGTGATGAATATGTGATTATCTTGATAAAACTTTGAATTGTAAAGTGATTAATGCATCTATATGTTAATTTGGCTTTCAATCCATGATTATGATAAGATTCATGAAAATAGAATAGTATTTAGGGGGAAATTATATGAATTACATATTGAATCCATGAAATTGCAAGTTTGGGCATTGTAGTTGCCATGATTATATGCTATCCATGATTATGTGCATGAAGTTGTACCTTACAAGTGTTTGATGAAATATCTCTATGAGTGAATTTTGGACCAGTGTACTTTGTTATGCTTTTCAAGATTTTGCTACGCTTTACTTTTTATGCTATCAAATCCTGGGGATATTTAATACCCGACAATCTAGTTGTTTACCTAGAGCCAGCGTCAGTTACAGAATAGTATCAATCATGTCATGATCAGTAGAGTTTAGTCAACTATAGAACTCAGTAGAACTTAGTCAATTACAGAACTCAGGAAAACTCAGTAAACTCAGTATCAGTCCAGTCTAGTTTCATATACTCAGTTCAGTGTCTTTTAATTGGGAGTAGGATTTAGCACCGAGAGAGTTCAGGGATGACGGCTTTCCTGTTAGAGAGGCAGAATCATTAGTAGCAGTCCATGTACTCCAGAACTGCGTAGCCAGCGCAGGATGAAAAGTCATCCATCAGAATAGGCTTGACTACCTCCCAGGTGTCACTCGTCAGATTAGGCTTGGTTCCACCTAGGTATCACCCGTCAGTTAGGCTTGGTATCCTGGTTTTCTAGTGTTAGTACCCGTGACACGATATTGGCACCCTTCTAACTGGGGTCACAGGTTGGACCTCTATCAGCTCAGATTTGGGGCATGTCAGTTAGATGATTACCTCCCACAGTCTTAGTTTCAGTCTCAGTTTAAAATTCAATTCAGTTCTATAGAATAAGGACTATCAGACATAGTCACTCAGTATCAGTAACTTCAGATATCAATTACTCAGTTATCAGAACTCAGTACTTAGCTTTAGAAAAGCTCAGTTATAGTATACATATATGCACATCATTACATACTCAATATTTATAGTAGTTTTAGTTATCCATGTACTCTCATATTTAGTTACTTTATATCATTCAGTCAGTTTCTGTTCATGCACATGAACCCTTTCATTCAGCCTTACCTCATCCAGCATACCAGTACATTCTATGTACTGACGCATACTCTTTCTTTGTGCTATGATGTGTCATATCATAGGTTCAGATGCTCAGTTTCCCGACCGCGCTTAGGCAGATCTAGTCAATTGTCATAGATTTAGTAGTGAGTCCCCATCTATTGAGGATATGCTTTTATTTTAGTATTTCAGTTTATCAGTAGTTCAGTAGTTGGAGTTAGTTGGGGGCTTGTCCCATCAACTCCATATTAAGACAATTCAGTTTGAGGCTTTCAGACCAAACCAGTTCAGATAGTGTTTAGTTTTCAGATATTTCTACCAGATGTTATTATTGATCAGTATTTAGATTTTAACCTTATGGAAGTTCAGCTTAATTCCACATTTATTTTAGTATTATTATTCAGTACTCACAGTAGATATCAGTCATGGGTTAGCTTATGGTCCCTCGGGACTATAAGCACCGTATGACGCCCAGGGTGTACTCACGGGGCATTACATCTACTTACAAATAGAGTTAGATACAAAAGCTACTACATGTAACACCCAGCAACCTAGTTGTGGGTGGTGTGTAACTGAAAATTTTTTGAAAAGCCAACTTGAGGAGCTAAAATTGGAGGAGTCTGAAATTGCTCTTGCTCTTATGGATAGGTCACTCTTAAGGAGAGCATATTAGAGTTGTGTGGGGATGTAAAGAAGACTTCAAATTTAGAGTTGGGGCACATTAGATCTCATTTGAAGCATTTTTCCACATTGTGTTTGGATAGTCAGAAATTGATCGATCCATTTGAACCTAAAGAAGAGTGCATGAAGGAGGAAGAATATATCTATATTCTTGAATTTGCTGAGCCAAAATTAAAGAAATACATTCCTCAAGTGAGGGTCAAGAAGTACAATATGCCACATCTATTTTTGGGGTTCTTTACTTTTATTCCTCCGCATTATGAGCATAATGGGAAATCAGAAAAGCAATTAGGTGTGAAATTCATAAGTTCAAAGTGGAAAGAGAAATTTGAAGGACAACTATTGGGATACCATGATGAAGTCTGAGTAATTAAGGTACCCATGGACTTGTTGGAGAAGTCTGAGTACCCAACAAAGTCCCGTCATGACCTGACGTAAAATCAAGTGTTGCTTAGGAGGCAACCTAAGGTATTGTGTTATTTGTATTAGTATTGTGTGATTGACGTTAGATATTAGCACCTATGGTGCCACAAGTATGTTTTTAACTCTCTTATTTTGGTTTGACGCATTGGGAACAATGCATGATTTTAAGTTGAGGGTGGAGCTACTTGTGGGTCTTGATCTCCTCTTGGGGTTTTAATTGTCGTGTCTCTTTTCCTTAGAGTCTTGTTCCTATTAGTGTCGGCATATTTAGGCGTATTTTTTTTTGTTTTATGATGTATTATGGTTAACTAAGAGAAAAATAAGTATCTAAGGCAATTGACATATTTTTGTTGATTTTTGATAAATACCTCTCCAATTATCTATTTTTTAACTGTGATATATATATATATATATATGTGACTATTGTGAATATTTTTATGGCATTAGTATTAGAGATATGATAATCACTACGGACTTGTGCATGAATCGAATAGGTGGTAGTTTTCAATATTGACTCTATGCCATGTGTGTGTGAGATGCTACTTAGTTCCCTTTATGTGTTAAATCCAGAACTTGCTCGATTAATCTTGCGAGGTTGTAGGATAGTAGTTAGGAAAAAATCATAGACCGTTTTTTATATTAGTCCACTTTTAGCCTAATTGACCTTCTATGTGTGAATTATTATCCTTTGATCCCGATCTTTTAGCCTTACAACCTATTTTTCTTGTTACACCTATCACCTTCCCATTTGTATTACAATGAACTTGTTTTGGCCCTATTCCTCCTTGGATATTATGCACTTCAACTCAGGCAAATCTCTTAAGTTGAAGGTGGCTATCATAGGGGTGCGTGATCTAAAATGGATATGAAGAAGGGTAAAATAAGAGAAAAGAAAGTAAGGCTGGGTGTGGTTGAAAAAGAAAAAAAATTGTAAAAAAGAGAAAAAGAAAGACTAAAAGACCACACTCAACCTGAATATGCTTTAAATAAAAAGGGAAGAAATAAAGTGAAAAATTGGTTAAGTGTGGACCCCAAAAGTTAGTGTAGTGCCACGGAGGGTTAGTCACATAAATATCCATACGTATCATACCAGCCTCAAGCCTATGTTACAAGCTGAAGAAAAGTCCTATAGTGATCCTAACTTAACTATCTGAAAGTTTAGGTAAAGAATAGAAGGGCAAGCCTATGGTATTTGACATGCAATGAATGGAACTTATTTTTTAGAGTGAGTGTCTCTTGACCGTTCCTACATTGACATACTTGATTTCATATATGAGTGAGGAGGGACTTCTTTGTTGTGAGGGCACATGAGTTGTATTGCTAGTTGCTTACTTGTTTGGGTAGTGTAACTTGTATATATGCATGGTTGTTTGTTTCTAATATAATGACATAGCTTGATTACTTTGTGTCATATTATTGTGCTCTATTAATACACACAATTGGTTTTAAAGTGATTGAACTTGGAGAGGGTAATGTATTTTGAGCTAAAATTGATGATTGGCTGCCATAGGTACCTTACCTTTTTCTTGGTTAAACATCATTGGATTGTTTTGTTATATTTTATTTCCCGAGGACATGCAATGTTCTAAGTTGAGGGTCTTTATGTTCTATATGAATATAGCAGTTACGATACTTAAACTATGAGAATATGTATGTACTTAAGGCTGTGTTGTTAGATTTGATGTGCTTTTGGAAGTGTTTATGCTAAATTCAAGAAGAACTATGAAAGGTGGATTGAGCCGTAGTTAGAGACCCATTTTCAGCCTTCATTTCCCAAGGTACAACTTCCTCTTTACAACCCGTAAGGATACTGTACGAGTCGTATCTTGGACAGTCCTTAAATGCGTATCTCGAACAGATTCGACACAGCTTCGATAGTGCTTCAGTAATTTAGCCATAACTTTTCACCCCAATATTATATTAAGGTAAAATTAGTATTGTTAGAAATATACTTTAATTGCCTATTTGTTGGTGGGTCTTGAGATAAAAAATAATAAGTACACAAAAATATATGCTCGGCTGAAGATGATGATAGCAATACTCTTCACAAGAACTTAATCGTTAAGGGATGTTTTCACTTGCCTATAAGCTAAGATCTATTTGTGGTACCAAAATGCATCTAACGTCACCAAAAATGTCTAAAAAAGTTAAAGTGTCAGAATTATACGAGTCAAAAGTCTGAGTACAACCCGTATGATCCAACCGTAAGAAGACCAGTGTTTAAGAAGAAGAAAAAAAGTAGTTTTGTGTGGATACGAGTCGAATTCATGAGTCGTATGATCAAGGTACGACTTGTGAGCCTAAGTTCTAAGAAGAACAGAAAGTTAAATCCTGGAAGATAGTCACTGGAGTGGTACGAGAGCCTTGGTACGACTTGTATGATGATAGTACGAGTTGAAGACCGAGTCGTACCTTGTGCCGGCAGTACGATCCTATCCCATTTTAGTTAGGATTTGTTTTTTGTAGTTTCCATATATCCTAATTACACTCCTATAATATTTTTTAGTCCTATTATGTATGGGTAATTCAGTTTTCCTATTTTATTTAGGATTTGATTTATAGTGTTTTCCTATTTTATTTAGGAGTTAATTTCTAGGGCTTTCCTATTTTAATTAGGATTTGGTTTTTTAATCTATAAATACCCTTTAGACTTTGTTTATTTATTCATTGAAGACTTCTCCAATAAATTCAGATATTAATTCTCATTCATCTGTTCTTGGTTTGTTGTTCAATTAAGACTTTGGTATTTATTCCTCATTATTTGGAGATTGGTTTTATAATTTTGTCAATGAATTCCATTATTGATCTCATAAATATGAGCGGCTAATTCCCTTAGGTAGGGTTGTGGGAACCTTGGGGGATTAGCTACGTAGAGGAAGTGTGATATTTATCTATTCTAGGGTTGCATGTATCTTAAACATTTTCACAATAATTAATTTCACAACTGCTGCAGAAGCTTGAGATAGCCTATGTTCACGTCCATCCCTAATAAGAAGTTTGTGATTGGAAAAAGAAGATTAGGACAGTGATTTGGGATTTCTACCTCCATGTTTTAGTCCCCGCATTTCACCTAATAACTTAATCCTAACCAGTGATAGTGAACTGGGGTCGTAGCAAGGAGAAACAAGGCAACGCCCTGAGATCTAATAATTAAAGGGTGAGATTTATCTTCACGCCTAATAAGCGGATGATAATACCTATCTTGTAGACTTTGCATGCAGAACAATAGAATAGTTGGGTTGGTCAAGAGAAATTTATGGAGTTAAGAAGCCAAGGGAAACACAAACCTAGTGTTCGTCTACTATTGTTTACAACTAAGAACAACCAATTCTTCTCCTTTTTATACTTTAACAAATCCCCCCCTTTACTTTTATGCATTACCCAGTGATTTTAATAAATTCAAGATATATTTTCGACGTATTCCCTATGGGATTCGACCCCAACCTAGTTGGGTTACTATATTTGACAACAACAGCTCTATCCTTCAATTGGAGGTGTATTTTAGGCGTTATCAGGACCTCTCTAGCCCATCTTAGGCCAAGAGTATTGATATCTCCTTGTAGACTTTTAGACATTTTACTTAATCAAAATTCTTATTATAGGATTGAGGAGGCTAGATCCATGATACTTATGCTAGATTGATACTTCATATTTGGTTCTACTCTTGGTTCAAGTTAGATAATTTATTGGTATGAGTTCTTGTTCAAGTTCGACAATTAATGATATGAGTTTCGATTCAAGCATGAAAAATGATAATAATATTAAGTTTCTGTTCTAGTCGAACATTGAGAGTTTATTTATGGTATGGTATGGTATGGATGGAGTCACAATTATGGCTTGAGTTATGATTGATTAATGAGATTTTGGTTATTTTTTTCTTGATTGGACCCTCCGGGCTTATGGAGGTCCGCATTGGGTTATTTACTTTTCTCCACTTACTGGTTTATGGGGGCCAGTCTTCTAGTATTATTTATTCTTTATTTCATATTAGATCTATTTCAATTATTTATTTACAGTATTGGAGCATTATTCGAGGTTTGTCTTTTTACCTTGACTTAGCTTAGTTATCTTGCATTTTGTCCTTTCACCTTGACTTAGCTTAGTTGATCTTACATTTATATTGTACTTATATTATGATTTAGCTCAGTTGGCCAATGATGCCTATTGAGTATCCGTGGCTTTGGTACTCATACTACACTTTTTTGCCTTTTCGATGTAGATCCGAGTACTAGTGGGTGCCACTAACGTTATGATCCTGCTGCTCAAAGTTTAGAGGCAGGATGAGCTCTTGGAGCTAGAGTTGCCCTTTTCTCTCTCTTTTATATTTGCTTAGTCTTTCATTATTTGAGACTGATGTATAGTGACATTACAATACTTATATTCCTTTTGCTAGTGACTTTTGTACCGACACTACTAGGCCATGGGATATTATTTCTATCTTATCTATCTTTTGGATTATTATTATTATTACTTGAATTATTCTTGTAAGTACTTAGTTGCAGATTTATGACTTTTACGTCATTTCCACCAAATTAACCCATTATTTCTAGCTTTGGGCTATGGTTTGGCTTACCTATTGGTGGGATAAAGTAGGTACCATGATAACTCTTAAGTCGGATGGTGACAATTTAGGGAAGTTGTTATGAGAAAGGGTCGGGTCGGGTCGGGTTTAATTTAGAAATAGGTTGGTAATGTTTATATTAACGCGGGTCAGGTTAAATTTGACTTATTAATAATGTGGAGAAATCAAATTGCGAGTAGTTATGCAAAACTTAGGCTTGCCTTGGTCTGAGCCACGAAGAGAGCAAAATAATACACTTTAAAATTAATAAAAGAGAAATAATAACCAGTTAAATTTAAGTGCTAAAGTAAGTTGTCGTAATACCCCGTATTATTCTTAGCTCAGTTCAACTACTAGTTGCATGCATAAGAGGCTTAAAACCTGAAAAATTCACCAAGTGTGGGGACTTAGTCATTTTTAAGGCCTCTTAACTTTGAGAATTTTAAATTGGTCTTCCCGACCTCAAGATATTGGTTTTTGAGTTAAGTCATGTTCAGGGGTGTAAGGAGCATGTCACAGGAAAGTTTTGAATTTTTTGAACGACGATTGGGTCTTGTTTGGATCATGATTCCAGCAGCTCATCTCGATAGGGCCATATCGTGGTGCTTATAGATATGGCACGCCTACCGTGTTATGGTTAGCATGTAAACCGCACTTCAGTTACGAATTTAATTTCTTGAGGGGAAATTGTGTCTTTTCCCCTTACCCTTATTCATCAAATCACAAATTCTAACACTTGTTAGGGCATTATTTACCCATCTTCTCCAATTTTCTCTCAAAAACAAACCCTCTCCACCCCCAAGATCATCAAATTCCATTACTTTCTCTCCAAGGAAACCAAGAATTCAAGTTCCTCAATCCAAGAACATTCAAGAAAGCATCAGGATTGGTGTTTCTCTTTCAAGCTTAAGGGTTTAAGGAATGTGTGATGTTCATCCATGCGCCCTTTTCACCCATGGAGTCCAAGAACTCCTTTATATTTTTAAATTATGAGTTTTTACATGTTCAAGTTGAATTATCTCCATGAACCTATTATTGATTTTGATTTTGAGTTAAGTTTACAAGTGTTTTTGATGAGATGAACCATTACATATTTTGAATATCAAAATCTTCATGTTGAAATCCTTAATTCATGGTTTTAGTATTGTAATCATGTTATCCTTGCATGCTTTACCCATTACCATGCTTAAATTCATGACTCTCAAATATTTGATGAAATGTCTAAATGTTGGGTTTTGAGCAATGATCCCCTACTATGGATTTTAAAGCCTTATATGCCACATTGTTATTTCCATTCAATGCTGGTGGGTTATGAACACCCGATACCTAGTTATTTACATAATTTCAATATATTCAAAATAATTTCAAATTATCCATGAGCATTGTCATCCAGTCAGTTATTATAAACAGTTGTTTGTTTAGTCAAGCTTAGTTCAGTCCCGTAACCAGTGTCAGTTCAGTTAGCAGTAGGATTTAGCACCGAGCGAATGCACGGATGGCGGCGTCCCCGTCAGTTAGGCAGATTCATTAGTAGCAGTCCCTGTATTCCAAAACTACGTAGCCAGCGTAGGATATGAGGAGTCACCCGTTAGTTAGGATTGGCTTCCTCTCAGGGGTCACCCGTTAGTTTGGGCTTGAAACCCTGGTCCTTCGGGACACCAATTTAGTGGAACCACACAGCCAGAGTTATGTAATACCCTGAATTTTTCCTAAAGATTAATTTCTCCTTGAGAAGATTAAGGAGTGACTTCCTAAGTGAGTATCATTTTAACAATATAGAATTTCCCTAATTTCGACTTTTTATTACATGGGAATTTGATAAGCTTTCCATCGTATAAGATTCGCCCAAATTCGATACCCGAGCAAGAATTTATGGCTAATTTAAGTCTTGGTCATAAAACAATGTCATTTTAGTGCTTGCCGCATCGCGGAGAGGGTCTATTTGACAATTGTCAATTTTCAGTGGAACTCTGCGATAGTGGCGCATCGCGGAGGACCTCAATTTTCCAATAGTCAATTTCCATTGGCCTGACGCGATTGTGATGCATCGCACTGAAGTTCCAGGTCCCAACAAGTGGGACAACGCGATGGCTCTGCGTCGCGGTGACTACCAGATTCCCATTTATCAATTTCCAGTGAGCCACCGCGATAGTGACGCATCGTAGTGGCTCATAAAATCAGGTTCCCAATTTAATTTTTCAGCTTTGTACAGAAGTTAAAAGGGGTATTTTGGACTTTTTTCAAGCCTTTTAAACCGTGCAAACAACAAATTAAAGTCATTTACAAGCATTCTATGAAGTCTCTCTCAAGTTTTCTCTCAACAAAAACCCTAAGCATCCAAAACCTCTTCCAAGAATCTCTAGAATCCACCATAGATTTTCTAAATTCAGTCAAGATTCAAGGTTCCTAAGTCAAGGGCTTCAAAAAGCCTCATTCAAGAGTACGAATAGCGTTCCAAAAGCGAGAGTTCATCCAAAGCTTCTAATTCAAGGTATTTAGGGTTTTGAACAAGGGTAATCTTTTTACCCTTGTGCCCAAAGGCTTATTTAAACTACAATTCTCTGCAATTTATGAGATTTTACATGAAATTGAATTAGGGGTTTTCTCCCATTGTTATTGGTTGCAAGCTTTTGATGTTTCCCTTGAAATGAGAGTCTAATGGCATGATTTTTACATATTTTCTTGAGAAATTGCAGCTGGGTCTATACCCCATGAGTTTAATCCTTGAGAAGTTAATAGTTGAAATGTTTGAAACATTGAAGTATATGAGTATGTTGAGATTTTGAGATAAATTGCTGAAATTTCCAGATTTCTACATGAGTTATGAATCTATATGTTATCTATTATGCTTTTGATGAGTTCTAACTTGAGATTGAATTATGGGTTACTAAGCCCTACTTGAGACTTGAGATTTTATGAACTATTATAGTATAACCACCCATGATTTGAGTATTCAGAGATTATTGAGAAATGTTTTGACCTAATGGTCATTGAGTTTTGAAATTCACTCTACTACATGAGATTACAGATTTGATTATTGTGTTCTTATTGAACCATGAGATTATTCTAAAGTGGATTTTCATGAGATGAGCGAGATAAACTAAAGGGAGTAGTATTTAGCACTGAGTTGGGTAAGTTACCATAATTTCTTACCCCAGAACTACATGCTACTGTAGGTTGGGCCTAAGGCCGAGATAATTGTTGGGCCTAAGGCCGAGATATTGGGTCCGAGGCTGAGATAAATGATCACTGAGTTGAGGTTATACTCCTTGGCAAGAGTATGATGCCTCTCCCCAACGTGAGGTCTCTTCCTTAGGAGGACAAAATGTTGAACTCCATGTAGCTTACATGGTTTATGTCGGTTAAGAGAATCTCCCTTAAAACTAAAGCTTTGAGATAAGATATTTTCCTTTAAAACTAAAATACTATCCCTTTATATGAGTATTTTACCCTAAAGCTTGAAATGAGATATTTTTCTAAAGTGAATGAAATACCTTCAAGTATGTTCCAAGGTTATATAATTCCGAATTCCAAGTATTTGAGTTCAAAAGAGTTATGAGTTCTTGAGCATTAAATAAGTTTTACTCTCCATGAGACATATGCATGAGTTGAAAGTATTGCTTAAAGTTTCCTTTAGCCTTGAATAATGAGAATAAGAAAAGAGTACAAATTTCAAAGCTAAAAATATAATGACTCACGAGATTGTGTTACATGTTCCATTTTACATGATTCATGAGCTTTGCATTTTATACTTATTCAAGCCAAGTGATTCATTACTTATTATATGTATGATTTGATTAAAGAATATTGATGTTGTTTTATATAAATGCATGCACCCCCCACATACTCGGTACATTCTCAAGTGTTGATCTACATATACATCTATGTGCTACATTGTATTATAATGTAGGTTCAGATGCTCAATCCCAACCTCGTCAGTGATTTTTGAGTACCTCTATCTACATTTCTACAGTTTTGAGTCCTCGGTTGGGGACCTGTCCCAATGACTCTCTAGTTCATGGATTAGTAGAGGCTTTTTTAAACTAGTTATCATACTATGGTTGTGTTGAGGTTTCCAGTATTGTGATTGTTTGGACCGAGTATTTTCTTCGTATTTCCTTTCATATGATATGACTATGCTAGTGTTTGAATTATTTCATCTTGAAATGAGAGTTATTAGTAGAAACAAGCTCAAAGGGTTAGCTTGGGGCTACTTGTAGCCTTAAGCACTGTGTGACATCCCGGGAGGCGATTTCGGGTTGTTACAAGTTAGTACCCGTGGGACGGTACTGACACCCTTTCAACTTGGGTTATACGTTGGACCCCGATTAGCTTAGATTGGGGAATTTCTGTTAGATGATACCTCCCACAGTCTCAGTGCAGTATTCAGTTCAAAATTTAGTTTGAGTTTGCTTGACCAAAGCATATAGATTTACAGTTATTCAATTATACAGATTTTAGTATTTCAGTTACAAATTATTTTAGAAATATATATATGCTTGGTCTTGTATTCCCAGTATTTTAATTTTCATGCATACTTACTCAGTTATCTCATAGTCATTGTTTCATGCATAGTTAATCCATGTATATTAGCCTAACCTCATCTCATATACCAGTATATTCAAAGTACTGAACACATTCTATTCTTTGTGCTATGATATCTTATATCATAGGTTCGAACGCTCAGTTTCTCGACCGTACTTAGACAGTCCAGCGCTTCAGCAACAGCAGCAGTGGTGAGTCCTCATATATAAAGGACCTATTATATTTATTCAGTTATTTTCGCATTTCTTTTCAGTTAGCTAGTTGGAGTTAGTTTCGGGCCTGTCCCATCAACTCCTCAATCAGTTTAGAGGCTTTCAGACATTCATACAGTCAGTTAGACAGTTAGTCAGTTTATCAGTATTGTCAGACACATTTTTAGTATTGTTATCAAACGTTTACATACTTGCAATTGAATCACGCTTTCAGTACTTAGATTGATTTTGGTCTTATTATTTTATCTTTCATAAACATAATTTATTGCCAGTTTATTTAGTGCTCATAATAGGTACCAGCTCATGGGTTAGCTTGTGGTCACTTGTGACCGTAAGCACTGTTGTCGCGACTAGTGGATAGTCTTGGGTCGTGATAGTTATGGTGTCAAGTTTAGGGATATTTATACATTTCCCTTTTGTTTTCATTGATTTTCATGTTTTAACCATAAAATTACAAAGGTCTTTATATTTTACTTAATCATCTCTATAAACAAATCAGATGTTCAAATTTTTTTATTAATAATCTTGAATTTAACCAAATTGTAACTCTAATTGGGCACAATCTATATGCTAGTAATGACTACTTCCTCCATTACTTTCATTTCTTTCATTTTACAATATGGTGTTCCTCCATTACTTTCATTTTTCTCATTTTATAATATGGTGTTAGCCTGATCCAAAAAGCTTAAATAGAAACAAAAAAGAAAAGCCTTCTTTGCCGCATGACATTACAACTTGTGGTATATTAAACTAATACATAGACATATTCTTAATTTTGTCTGCAATCATCTATTTTCTTTTATTTTGGGTGTGCATTAATAGGCTTTTAAATTGATGAACTCAAATATGTAAACACATGTATCTTATGTGATGTCCTACACGAGGAGTGACCAATGTACTTCACTCTGTAAAGGCTTAAGTGAATATCCAAAATATTTGGTTGAGATAAAACTGAATAAAACTATTGGTATAGAGTGAGCAATGCAATTCACTCTGTAAGATGAGCCTATGATACAACTAGAGGATTCATGTCCTATGGATACAATTATTCACTCTGTAAGATGAGCCTATGATAGAACTAGAGGATTCATGTCCTATGGATACGATGTCATAGTAAGTTTGCACTAAAATTTGGCGGATAATTCAAAATAATTGGATTATTCTCTTAAAGCCCTATGAAAATTATGTAACTGTCACTATTCCAATATGATATTGCCTTGTTTGTGCAGTCTCGTCTAAATTGTGGTTGTTGCAAAGATGGCAGTGGTGTAAAATCATGGAATTGTTATGTTTTTTTTTTTTATAAAATTCATCATTAATTTTTCATCTAATACTTTTTTGCTTTTTTACTTGTTATATTTTACTTTTAAAAACAACTTGCCTGATCATCAAATAAAATTAAATTAGAATAATTTTATATTATAAAGATTGAATATTGAACTAATACTAAATAAACAAAGATGAAATTGATATTGAATATATTAGATAAAATTGATATTAAATACATATTGAATACAGATACACTGGACTGACATTAGATACAACTACACTATACAATTAGTGTGGGAACATAAATACATAGAGTCAATATTGTATCAGTACATATTTGACATCAGATACATGTATTTTTTATACCAAATATATATATATATATATATATATATATATTAAAAGTATGAAAACCCTTAGAAAAGTGATTTGAACTTTTTGCCCTACACTAAAAGTCTCTGCAGTAGACAAATTGTCTTTTCGCTTATTTTTCTAATTATTATATTATCATATTTATAATATTTAAAATGAATCCAACAATATTTGGTAAGAAAAAATATATGGAGAATTAATGTTGATAGAGTTTTTTCTCCTTGTATAGTTGAAAAAGAAGTCCTAAAATATAGAGGGGAAAACGTGCAAAATAAAACGCACGGTTGTACACCAAAAATAAAGAATAACATTCTATATAAAAGGAAAAAAAGAGACCTAAACCTAATAAAAACTTGAAAGTTGGCCAAAAAAAAAAATGGAAAAAAAAACGTAACATATGAGAAAAAATTGTGAATTTTTTAAATTTTAAAAGGATTTTGTTTAGCTTTTAAATCACTTTAACATTAGGATTCTTTAATTAATTAATTAATAATAGTTATCTTTTTCTATTTAAGTTTAGATGTTTTTCTCCAAAACTACCATATGTAGAGAAAAAACAAGTTTAGATATAGATTTTTTTTTATTAATGTATATAAATTTTCATGTGATTTGAGGTAAGTTTTTAAACTTTTAGTATCCTTTTAAAATTTATAATAAATAAATTATCTTGTATTTTTTATAAACAGTTGCTCGTTGAAAGTCTTTTTTTTTTTGTGAAATTTCGATATATGATGTGAGGTGAGTTTTCTAATGTTTTAGCATGTTCTTGATATTTACAATTTTGACAGTAAATGTGATTAAAGAGATAAATTTATTTGTGATTTGAGATAAGTTTTCTAAAATTTTAATATGTTCTTAAATTTATAAAATAAATTATCATATTTTATTGCTAGACAATTGCTCACTGAGAAGCACTTGTTTTTGTGAATTTTTGATGTATCTTATAATTAAAGAGATAAATTGATTGTGATTTGAGGTAAATTTTCTAAAAATTTAATATGTTCTTGAGTTTAAAATCTTGATAGTATTTATAATTGACTAGATAAATTTGATTGTCATTAATTTGAAGTAAGTTTTCTAGAATTTCAGTATGCTCTTGAAGCTTACAATAAATAAATTATAAAGTATTCTTGATAGACAATTGTTAACTGAGAAGTTTTTTTGTGTGTGTGTGAAATATTGATAGTATGGTCCATTTTGAAGAGATAAATTTGCTTGTGCTTTGAGGTAAGTTTTCTTAGATTTTAGTATGTTTTTTATATTTATAAGAATAAATTATCTTGTATTTTGATAAACAATTGCTAATTGAAAAGTTTGATTTTATGATTTTAGTATGTTCTAGAAGTTGAAAATAATAAATTATCATGTAATTGATAATTGCTAATTGAGAATATTTTTTGTTATGACTTTGGTTTTGTAATGACATAAATAATTAATAATTTAACATTGACTTATTTACAATTTTATCAGATTCTTTGAATCGTTACATTCCATCACGAGAAATTGGTTTGTCATTCTAATTTTATATGAATTCTCTTCTAAAATTTAATTATATATAATTGTTTCAATATTGAATAAATGATGAAATCTGTTATATCATTCTTATTTAAATAATAGGCTCTAATGAATTTTTTTTTGTTTTGTTACACGTTATATCATTTAAATGATATAAAATTTAATCTATCGTCGATTGTTGATTTTTAATAATTTTTGTTTTAATTTTATCCTTTAATAAAAATTTCTACAATCACAAAATAGTCATATACTAT
>NC_061112.1:3876486-3899523 GCF_002878395.1 Capsicum annuum
CATAAAAAATATATATTTAAAAAAATTATTTTTTAAAAATAAAATCTTACCTCAAAATCCCCATCCTTTCCCTAACCCCCACACCCCGCCCGCTCCCAATTTTTTTTTAAGAAAAAATTATTTATTTTTTTAAAAAAAATTCTTTTTTTAAAAAAATAACCCCAACCCCCATCCTAAAACCCCCCCCTCCTACCCCCAAACCCCTCCCTAAAAAAAAATTTTTTATTTTTTAAAAAATAAATTTTAAAAAAATATTCTTACCCCACCCTCACTCCCTACCCACCCACCCAACTTTTCAAACCCATTCAAATTTATTTTCTTTACAAGAGGTAAAATTAATATGTTAATATTTCTTAGACTAAATTGGTTAAATTGGGCGGGTCAAGACCCAACCCAATTTTTACCCATTTCAACCCAAAGTGAATTTGGGCGGGTCATGACCCAATCCTATATGTAATTCAACCCATTTAATATCTTCAATCTCAACCCAAACCGCTCATTTGACACCCCTAGTCACTTCGAATTTCTAGTTATGTCTTTTGGACTAACAAATGCCCCAATAACTTTTATGGACTTGATAAAGAAAGTGTTCAAGAAGTACTTGGACATATTCGTCATAGTCTTCATTAATGATATTCTTGTCTATTCTCGTAGTAAAAATGATCATGCCGACCATCTTAGAATCGTATTGCAGATCTTAGAGCCCATAAGTTGTTCGTCAAATTCAGTAAGTGCAAATTTTGGCTAAGATCAATAGCTTTTCTTAGCCATATTATTTCTGGTGATGATATTGGGGTTGAACCCTCAAAGACTGAAGTAGTGAGAAACTAGCCTAGACCCATCTCTCCATCAGATATCAAGAGTTTTTTAGGTTTGGCTAGCTATTATAGATGGTTTGTTGAAGGATTTTCGTCTATTGCATCCCCCATGTCTCAATTGACTCAGAACAAATTCAAATTTCAGTGGTTAAATTCTTGTGATAAGAGTTTTCAGGAGTTGAAAACTCGACTCACCTCAGCCACAGTCTTGACGTTGTTAGACGGTTCAGATAAGTTTGTTGTTTACTGTGATACTTTTGGAGTTAGTCTTGGTTGTGTATTGATGCTGAGAGGTAAGGTCATAGTCTATGTTTCTAGACAGCTTAAGCACCATGAAAAGAATTACCCTTCCCATGATTTTAAGTTAGCATCTTTCATGTTTACCTTGAAAATATGGAGGCACTATCTTTATGGGGTTCACGTTGATGCGTTCATGGATCAAAAGATTTTGCATATGTATTTTCATAAAAAAATTTAAATATTTTTCAGAGAAGGTAGCTTGAGTTGTTAAAAGATTATGACATGACTGTGTTGTATCACTCGGGCAAGGCCAATGTAGTGGCAGATGCTCTTTGTAGATTGTCTATGAGTAGTGTTGCTCATATTGAGAATGATAAGAGAAAGTTAGTCGGAGAGGTTCATCAACTTTCTCAATTAAGTGTTTGTTTGGTTGATTCAGCTGAGGGTAGTATATGGGTTCAGAACGGTTTAGAGTTTTTTTTGGTTACCGAAGTGAAATAGAAGCAAGTTAGGGATCCCAGTTTAGCTATGTTGAAGGAATCAGTTAAAGATCAGAAGATAAAGGTTTTCTCCCAAGAGGGAGATGGTGTGTTGCGATGTCAGGGTAGGTTGTGTGTATCGTGTGTTGATGATTTAAAATAATGGATTTTAGCAGAGGCGCATGGTGCGCGTTACTCCATTCACCCAGGAGCCACTAAGATGTATCATGATTTGCGAGAAATCTATTAGTGGTGTGGTATGAAGAAAGATATTGCAGAGTTTGTAGCTAAGTGTTCTAACTATCAGCAAGTCAAGGTTGAACATCAGAGGCCTAGTGGCACATTGTAGGAGTTCAGCACTCTCACTTGGAATTGGGAAGAGGTGAACATGGATTTTGTAATGGGTTTGCCTCGTATGTGTCATCAGCATGATTTGATATGGGTTATTGTGGATAGAATGACCAAATCAGCTCATTTCTTGCCAGTTCATACTTCTTATTCAGACGAGGACTACACCAAGCTCTATATTAGAGAGTTGGTTAGGTTGCATGGGGTCCCGTTGTCTATCATTTCATATAGAGGTACTCAGTTTACCTCTCACATTTAGAGGGATTTTCAGAAGGGTCTTGGTACCCAAGTTCATCTCAGTACAACTTTTCATCCTCAAACAGATGGTCAGCAGAGAGGACCATTCAAACCCTAAAGGACATTTTAAGGGCATGCGTTATTGACTTTAAAAAAAGTTGGGATGATCACTTGTATTTGATAAAGTTTGCCAATAATAACAGTGATCACTTGAATATTCAGATAGCTCCATTTAAGGCTCTCTATGGGAGGAGATGTAGATCTCCTATTGGTTGGTTTGAGGCAGGTAAGGCTGCTTTAATAGGGCCAGATTCTGTGGTTGATGTAATGGAGAAAGTTCAGTTAATCAGGGAGAGGATTAAAATAGCCCAAAGTCGTTAGAAATCTTAAGCTTATGTGAGGAGAAGATACCTTAAGTTTGATGTTGGTGACATAGTCTATTTGAAAATCTCACTCATGAAAGGAGTGAAGAGATTTTACAAGAAGGGGAAACCCAGTCCCCGATATGTTGGCCCTTATAGAATTTTGAGTCGCTTTGGAAAGGTAGCTTATGAGCTAGAGTTGCCTGCATATTTGGCATCAGTGCATCCAGTGTTTTATGTTTTCTTACTAAAGAAGTGTATTAGTGATCCAGCTATTGCAGTTCCTTTAGAAAGAACAAATATTCAGGATAGCCTTTCTTACGAAGAAATCCCAGTCGAGATCCTCGACCATCAAATTCGTATACTAAGGAACAAAGAAGTTCCCTTGGTCAAAGTTCTTTGGTGGAATCAGTCCGTTGAGGGAGCTACTTAGGAAGAAGAAGTAGATATGCGTACCAAGTACCCTCATATTTTCTCCACAAACCCAAAATTAACTTAAGGTAACATTTTTCCTTAGATTGTTTCTTTTCCATTCTCTGTTCCAACTATATAATCATTCTCATGTCATTGCATGCATTCATAAAATCAGTTCAACTCATGTACCATGTCTTAGAATCATTCATTAGTCATGTTTTCAGTTATGCATGTTTAGTATGTGATCTCAGTTGCTCTAGTTTAAAACTCTCAGCCTAATCAGTCTTATTCAAGGATGAATGTTTCTAAGGGAGGGATATTATAATACTTTGTATTATTCTTACTCAGTTCAGCTTCTAGTTACATGCATAAGAGGCTTTAAACCTGAAAATTTCACTAAGTGTTGGGGACTTAGTCATTTTTAAGGCCTCTTAATTTCGAGGATTTTTAAATTGATCTTCCCGACCCCAAGATATTAGTTTTTGAGTTAATTCTTGTTCAGGGGTATAAGAAAGATGTCTCAGGGAAGTTTTGAATTTTTTGGACTACAATTGGGTATTGTTTGGATCCTAACTCTAGTAGCTCATCGCGATAGGGCCACGTCATGGTGCTTATAGCGATGGCACACCTAGTGCTTCGCGGTGATCATGTAATCCGCACTTTAGTTATGAATTTAATTGTTTGAGGGGCAATTGTCTCTTTTCCCCTAATCCTAATTCGTCAAATCACAAATTATAACACCAGTTAGGGCATTATTTGCCCGTCTTCTCCAATTTTCTCTCAAAAACAAACCCTCTCCTCCCCCAAGATCACCAAATTCCACTACTTTCTCTCCAAGAAAACCAAGAATTCAAGTTCCTCAATCTAAGAACATTCAAGAAAGCATCAAGATTGGTGTTTCTCTTTCAAGCTTAAGGGCTTAAGGTATGTGTGATGTTCATCCATGGGCCCTTTTCACCCATGGAGTCCAAGAACCCCTTTATATTTTTAAATTATGAGTTTTTACATGTTCAAGTTGAATTATCTCCAAGAAGCTATTATTGATTTAGATTTTGAGTTAAGTTTACAAGTATTTTCGATGAGATGAACCATTACATATTTTGAATATTGAAATCTTCATGTTGAAATTCCTAATTCATGGTTTTAGTATTGTAATCATGTTATCCTTGCATGCTTTACCCATTACCATTCATAAATTCATGATTCTCAAGTGTTTGATGAAATGTCTAAATGTTGGGGTTTGAGCAATGATCCTCTACTATGGATTTTAAAGCCTTATATGCCATCGTTGTTATTTTCATTCAGTGTTGGTGGGTTGTGAACACCCGATACCTAGTTGTTTACATAATTTTAGTATCTTCAGAATGATTTCAAATTATCCATGTGCATTATCATCTAGTCAGTTATTATAAACAGTTGTTTGTTCAGTCAAGCTTAGTTCAGTCTAGTAACCAATCTTAGTTCAATTGGCAGTAGGATTTAGCACCGAGCGAATGCACAAATGATGGCTTTTCCATCAATTAGGCAGAGTCGTTAGTACCATTCCCTGTATTCCAGAACTATGTGTCCAGCGTAGGATATGAGGAGTCACCCGTTAGTTAGGTTTGGCTTTCTCTCAGAGGTCACCCATCAGTTTAGGCTTGATACCCTAGTCCTTCGTGACACTAGTTTAGTGAAACCACATAGCCAGAGTTAGTACACGGGGCACGGTACTGACACCCTTCCAACTTGGGTTACAGGTTGGACCCCGATTAGCTCAGATTGGGGCATGTTTGTTATATGATACCTCCCACAGTCACAGTGCAGTATTCAGTTTAAACTTTAGTTTGGGTTTTCTTTACCAAAGCATACAGATTTATAGTTATTCAGATTTTAGTATTTCAGTTACAGATTATTTCAGAAATGTATATATGGTTTTGTCTTGCATTCTCATTATTTTAGTTTTCATGCATGCTTACTCAGTTATTTCAAACTATTCAGTCAGTCATTATTTCATGCATAGTTAACCCATGTATATCAGCCTAACCTCATCTCATATACTAGTATATTCAAAGTACTGAACGTATTCTCTTCTTTATGCTATGATGTCTTATATCATAGGTTTGGACGCTCAGTTTCCCGACCGTACTTAAATAGTCCAGCGTTTCAGCAGCAGCAGTAGTGGTGAGTCCTCATATATCGAGGACTTGTTATGTTTATTCAGTTATTTTTACATTTCTTTTCAGTTAGTCAGTTGGAGTTAGTTGGGGCCTGTCCCATCAACTCCTCAATCAGTTTAGAGGCTTTCAGACATTCATACAGTCAGTTAGACAGTTAGTCAGTTTATCAGTATTATCAGACACGTTTCAGTATTGTTATCAGACGTTTACAAACTTGTGATTGAATCACGCTTTCAATACTTAGATTGATTTTGGCCTTATTAGTTTATCTTCCACATACCTAATTTATTACCAGTTTATTCAGTGCTCACAATAGGTACCAACTCATGGGTTAGCTTGTGGTCACTTATGACCGTAAGCACCGTTGTCGCAACTAGGGGGTAGTCTTGGATCGTGATAGTTGTGTTGTCAAGTTTAGGGATATTTATACATTTCCCTTTTGTTTTCATTGATTTTTGTGATTTAACCATAAAATTACAAAGGTCTTTATATTTTACATAATCATCTTTATACACAAATCAGATATTCAATTTTTTTTATTAATAATCATGAATTAAACCAAATTGTTACTCAAATTGGGAACAATCTATATGCTAGTAATGACTACTTCCTCCATTACTTTCATTTCTCTCATTTTACAATATGGTGTTCCTCCATTACTTTCATTTCTCTCATTTTATAATATGGTGTTAGCCTGATCCAAAAAATTTAAATAGAAACAAGAAAGGAAAGTTTTTTTTGCCGCATGACATTAGAACTTGTGGTATATTAAACTAATATATAGACATATTCTTAAACTTGTCTGCAATCATCTATTTTCTTTTATTTTGGGGGTGCATTAATAGGCTTTTAAATTGATGAAGTCAAATAAGTAAACACATGTATCTTATATGACGTCCTACATGAGGAGTGAGCAATGTACTTCACTCTGTAAAGGCTAAAGTGAATATCCAAAATATTTGGTTGAGATAAAACTGAATAAAACTATTGGTATAGAGTGAGCAATGCAATTCACTCTGTAAGATGAGCCTATGATACAACTAGAGGATTCATGTCCTATGGATACAATTATTCACTCTGTAAGATGAGCCTATGATAGAACTAGAGGATTCATGTCCTATGGATACGATGTCATAGTAAGTTTGCACTAAAATTTGGCGGATAATTCAAAATAATTGGATTATTCTCTTAAAGCCCTATGAAAATTATGTAACTGTCACTATTCCAATATGATATTGCCTTGTTTGTGCAGTCTCGTCTAAATTGTGGTTGTTGCAAAGATGGCAGTGGTGTAAAATCATGGAATTGTTATGTTTTTTTTTTTTATAAAATTCATCATTAATTTTTCATCTAATACTTTTTTGCTTTTTTACTTGTTATATTTTACTTTTAAAAACAACTTGCCTGATCATCAAATAAAATTAAATTAGAATAATTTTATATTATAAAGATTGAATATTGAACTAATACTAAATAAACAAAGATGAAATTGATATTGAATATATTAGATAAAATTGATATTAAATACATATTGAATACAGATACACTGGACTGACATTAGATACAACTACACTATACAATTAGTGTGGGAACATAAATACATAGAGTCAATATTGTATCAGTACATATTTGACATCAGATACATGTATTTTTTATACCAAATATATATATATATATATATATATATATATATTAAAAGTATGAAAACCCTTAGAAAAGTGATTTGAACTTTTTGCCCTACACTAAAAGTCTCTGCAGTAGACAAATTGTCTTTTCGCTTATTTTTCTAATTATTATATTATCATATTTATAATATTTAAAATGAATCCAACAATATTTGGTAAGAAAAAATATATGGAGAATTAATGTTGATAGAGTTTTTTCTCCTTGTATAGTTGAAAAAGAAGTCCTAAAATATAGAGGGGAAAACGTGCAAAATAAAACGCACGGTTGTACACCAAAAATAAAGAATAACATTCTATATAAAAGGAAAAAAAGAGACCTAAACCTAATAAAAACTTGAAAGTTGGCCAAAAAAAAAATGGAAAAAAAAAACGTAACATATGAGAAAAAATTGTGAATTTTTTAAATTTTAAAAGGATTTTGTTTAGCTTTTAAATCACTTTAACATTAGGATTCTTTAATTAATTAATTAATAATAGTTATCTTTTTCTATTTAAGTTTAGATGTTTTTCTCCAAAACTACCATATGTAGAGAAAAAACAAGTTTAGATATAGATTTTTTTTTTATTAATGTATATAAATTTTCATGTGATTTGAGGTAAGTTTTTAAACTTTTAGTATCCTTTTAAAATTTATAATAAATAAATTATCTTGTATTTTTTATAAACAGTTGCTCGTTGAAAGTCTTTTTTTTTTTTGTGAAATTTTGATATATGATGTGAGGTGAGTTTTCTAATGTTTTAGCATGTTCTTGATATTTACAATTTTGACAGTAAATGTGATTAAAGAGATAAATTTATTTGTGATTTGAGATAAGTTTTCTAAAATTTTAATATGTTCTTAAATTTATAAAATAAATTATCATATTTTATTGCTAGACAATTGCTCACTGAGAAGCACTTGTTTTTGTGAATTTTTGATGTATCTTATAATTAAAGAGATAAATTGATTGTGATTTGAGGTAAATTTTCTAAAAATTTAATATGTTCTTGAGTTTAAAATCTTGATAGTATTTATAATTGACTAGATAAATTTGATTGTCATTAATTTGAAGTAAGTTTTCTAGAATTTCAGTATGCTCTTGAAGCTTACAATAAATAAATTATAAAGTATTCTTGATAGACAATTGTTAACTGAGAAGTTTTTTTGTGTGTGTGTGAAATATTGATAGTATGGTCCATTTTGAAGAGATAAATTTGCTTGTGCTTTGAGGTAAGTTTTCTTAGATTTTAGTATGTTTTTTATATTTATAAGAATAAATTATCTTGTATTTTGATAAACAATTGCTAATTGAAAAGTTTGCTTTTATGATTTTAGTATGTTCTAGAAGTTGAAAATAATAAGTTATCATGTAATTGATAATTGCTAATTGAGAATATTTTTTGTTATGACTTTGGTTTTGTAATGACATAAATAATTAATAATTTAACATTGACTTATTTACAATTTTATCAGATTCTTTGAATCGTTACATTCCATCACGAGAAATTGGTTTGTCATTCTAATTTTATATGAATTCTCTTCTAAAATTTAATTATATATAATTGTTTCAATATTGAACAAATGATGAAATCTGTTATATCATTCTTATTTAAATAATAGGCTCTAATGAATTTTTTTTTGTTTTGTTACACGTTATATCATTTAAATGATATAAAATTTAATCTATCGTCGATTGTTGATTTTTAATAATTTTTGTTTTAATTTTATCCTTTAATAAAAATTTCTACAATCACAAAATAGTCATATACTATTTTTCTAAAATATTTATCATTTAATTATTATCTTTAGATTTAAGACTTAAAAATTAATTAAAAATCTTATTTGATATAAGTAAGAAATCATAATTTTAATACTCCTAAATTAATAAAAATTTTACCTTATGTAAAAAATTTCTATAATTGCACAACAAAAAAGAAAAAAGAACAATAAATGTGTTAATAGGAGTCAAACAGTCATGGTAAAATATAAAACAATAGGACGACAAGTAATTTTGGTGTAGCTTAAATTGGCCAGGTTTTTAAAAAAATGAAAAAGAATCGTAGAAAAAAAATAAAATAATAGGACAAGTACTCTTAATTAGTGTAGGAATTGTCATAAGGATTTTTGAAAAAAAGAAAAAAAAAACGTTTAATATTGACATAAGAATAAGTATGATATTTTTGGTTGATTGATTTATCTATATACCCTTTCCTCAATGATTTAAAGACAAAGGGAAAAATATTAAAATCAATTATTTTTCATGCATTCCTACTTTATTTGAAAGAATTGAATAATTGATACTCTCTCTTTTTTATTTCATGATGGGTTATTTTATAATTTTTCATTACATTATATATGATCTGTTTTTGTGCTTCATCTACGTTTAATTATCTTCTTGCATTCATTTATCATCTTTTCATCCTTTCGTTATTTATTTTAGTTAATCGCTTTAAAGATTATATATGAATTATACAAAATCAATAAATGATTTGTATGAAGTATGATTTTTAATTTTATACAACGGACAATGACATATTTAATATACAATATTTATTTAACAATGACATCTTGAATTATATATTCATTGTAAATGATGTGTTATTAGTTGCATGTGGTAGTTTATCATTAAACAATTGAATATCCCAGTTTATGATTTATAATTAACTATTATTTATTATTGCTTTTGATTTTAAATGCTCAAGTACATCACATATTGAAAATCACAGCATTGTACCAAGTCGTATGCTACAATAGAGTTGCCTCAGAGGTTTACGATTAATGAGATTTTATACTTTGAAGAAGAAAAAGACGAGTTGTTCCTTTTTCTCATATCGAAGAATTATTAATATATAATTTATCTATGTATAATCTCTAATCTATGTACAATATATTAACAGTGTGAAGACCTTAGAAAAGTGATTTGAACTTTTTGTGCTTCATTAAAAAATTTTCTTTAGACAAAATCGTCTTTTTAATTCTTTTTTTTTGCTATATTTAAAATTCAACTAAAATTATATATACTAGTTACTTCCTTATTGAACTAGGTAAGAAATCCTAATATTTTGATATCCTTTTAAATTTTGATCAAACCTGAAAACTTTTTCAAATTAGTTCAACTTATGTTGTAAACTAAACCAAGATATTAACGGACATTAGCATTATATAGGTTTTACGTGAAAAATCTATTACTCATCATGCTAAAAACTGCACGGGCCTCATATGCGAAGAGAGCCTCCAAAAATGCTCCTTAGCAGGTGTGCTATTAAGCTTTTTTTTTTTCTTTTTGGTTTGTGTTCTACAAAATATTATTGTAATTATTGGTAGTTTTGTTCTTGTTTTATTTTATTGTTTTATTATTTATAGTGTTATGCTATTTTCGAACAATTATTTTGTTTTAAGACTAACTGGTTGTAAAGTAAATCTTAGAAGAATTAATCACAAAATCTTCAAAAATTTTGAGGTTTTCATATTAGGAAATAATGATAGTTCATATAAAATTTTAAATTCTATTGAAAAGTTAAAAACAATGTTAATGAATGACTTTCATTAGAGTAATACTTGCAATTCCAGTTATCATATAATCAAAGCTCCTTCTCAAAGTTTTGATCGATTTAGTGATAAAACTATTGTGCGTGAGTTTTTTGGAGAGAGATTTTTAGTTTTTTTTTTTTCATCACACTTTTAGGTTGTTATCTTCTACTTTATCATAATTCTTTCCGTTATTGTTAATTCGCTAAAAGTAGTTGTGTTATATTATTATGGACATATATAATATAGTTCTTTATCTTATTAGTTAGAGTGCATGCATTTTTTGTATCAATGCCAATATAATTTTGATCTTTGATATCAATGATGAAATTTTGTGCACTATATTTAATTTTACTCCTTAATTATAGTGTGGTGATGAGTTATCATATTCCCCTTTAAGTATTTGATGAGCTCGGAAGGTGTCGTCTTTAATCACAAAATGGTTACAGTTAAGACTTTGAGGGAAATGATTTGATTGTTGTAGTTTTTATTTCGTTGTATTGTTGTAAGATTCTCGATTATTGTAGTTTCTATTCTGTTGTTATTTGTTGTTGTTTTCAAGTGGTAGGAGAACTTTCGGTCAGGCTTTGAGGAAATTATTTTGTGAAGGTTAGGGTTTAATTGTATTGTCCTAATATCTCGATTGTCATTGTTTTGTTATATTAGGTGGTAGATAAATGTTTGATTGAATTTTGAGAATTTTTTGTGTAAAAGTTTGGTTTATCATATTGTTCTGTTGCAGTTTTTGTTCTATTACTATATGTTATTTTTGTTATTATCTGTTATGCGATAGTTCACGTCGTAGGAGATCATCAAGATACTAATACTTCACCCATGCCTAGATGCATAAAACTGTCAATCTTCAGTCTTTAAAGTCAACTGCTATTTTTTAATCAATTATTTTTCTTTATTATATTTTATATCGATTGATGGCTTGATATGAAATAAATGTACAACGTACGTACACTTGACTAGTATATATTAAAAGTGTGAAAACCCTTAGAAAAGTGATTTAAAAATTTTTGCCCTTCATTAAAAATTTTCGTAATAGACAAGATTATCTTTTTATTATAATAAATATATATGAGAAGTTTTATTTCTGAACAAACTCCTAAATATATGAGAAGACTTCTAAACGCATTGGAAGCCAATATATGACAATTTTTTTATTTTGTACAGAAATTTATGAAAATAAAAAATCATATTTAAATCAAATAAAATTCTACTTTAAAAAATTACCTTTATAAAAGAAGTGGTTTTACATTCTTTTTTCTGACAGCCCACAGCCCAACTCAGAAAATAAAATTGGGCTAGTTGTTTGTTCTCGCTGGATGACATAGGAATACCAAAGGAGCATAGAAAATTGGATGAGAAGAACAACTAGAGTTCAAAGTTGAAAGTGGTAGCTACGTATTGTATTCCATGACAACTGTCGGCATCTAGCAACGCTGCTTTGATTAATTTGATCAGGATGAAAGTCTTCACTTTTTTTGCATTATTGAGAACTTTAAGTTAATTTGATTTTTGATTTGATATTAAGCACATAAATTTGATTATCTATCTTTTGATTTTATTGTGATTTGTGAGATCTTTTAAGTCAGGGTACTTTTTTCTTTTTTTAATTTAGTTTATGGTTATTGAAAATATAAATTTGAAAAATTGTGAATTAAGAAATTATTTTATAGAGTGAACATGTATGTATTCATTAGACGAAACTCTTTGAACGTGCATGTATTCATTAATCGAAACTCTCCGCTGGAAAAGAATTAGAGGAGCAACGAACATCCTGTTTGGATGATGAAATCTCATATTTCCCAATGTTTTTGTCGGAGTTAATACATACTGTTGAACTATTCTTTAATGTATAAGGTTGTGTAGGAAACTTTCCAACAGGGAACATGTATTTTGTTAATGATATTTAACAATCATTGTAAATGAGGAATTAATGATCTATTTGTAAGTTCTATATGCGGATTTTCTTCTTTCTTTTTCTTTCTTTTTTCTTTCCTACTTGGACTGTGAAGACCTAAATTGTGTATAATACTATGATGCAATTTTTTTTATGGGTTTGGTATTTTTTAAAAAATCAAAGTTTAAAATTTATATGACTAAGAATATAACTTAAGATTTTAATATAAAAACCATCCTCGGATATTGGTTGGATGGTAAGCTTCCCTCATTTCCAACTCAAAAGTTGTGAGTTCATATCATCAGTGAATAGGGTAAAGCACCTACAAATAAGTTTTAAAAAAAAGAGGTGACCATTTTAGCGGTAATTTGTGGGGTTTTCTCCTTTTGGGTAAATACGTAGTAAATTTTATTCCATTGAGAGCTAATTAGCCAAATACATCATGATAAATTAGCATATCTTTTATATTTTAATTTATAACAATTTCTCCTTTAGCTTAAAAATATTTGTCACAATTTTTTTTATAGAGTCATACTATATAAATTTTAATTAGTATTTTAAAATATATTTTTATCGATCATATTGATTTGAGAAAAATTATCATATTTTTTGTATTGTATTGTAATATCTAATTTTTTTTAATTAAGATGTCGAATTAGTCTAATCTCTTAGCGGTTGTTTAAGCAACTCATGTGGTTCTTGATGATAAATATAAGGAGAACAATAAAGGAGAAATTGGGGTTACAGTGTTCCATTAAAGCTGGTTAATTTATATAATTGTGGTAAAATTGATTTAGGAGGAGGAAAATGAAGTGGAGATGGGGAAGGGAGAAGTTAGATGATTAAATTGGAGAGAAAAATAATGAGATTTAGATGAATATTTAATTGAATTGAAGGAGGAAATAGTACTACAGATAGTTGTAAATAGAGGACCCTTAATAAACTTAATTCTATTCCTTTTAATCTATATTTTAATCTAAAAGATGGAAAGAACGTTAAAAATATTTCTTTTATAATAATAATAATAATAATAATAATAATAATAATAATAATAATAATAATAATAATAATAATAATAATAATAAAAGAATTGATAAGTATTTGTCTAAGAAACTTGAATTGGATCATTTTGAGTTATTTGATCACAAACAAATATATAACAATAGAAAAATAAAAAATGAGAGTCTAACATAGCTATATATTAAAATTAAATTTTTTTAAGAATCACTCATTTGGATAATGTTAAACATGTAGATATACGCGCAAAGCGCGTACACTGACACACTGTTTGGATGATGGTTTCTCATGGCGTGGTATGGTATGATTACTAAAAGAACCATGTTGTTTTAATTGTTCCTTAAAATGTATGGTATGGTTTAATTTCATGGTTTGACAATCATGAAAATTCTCACTTTATGTAACCACCGATTTGGTGGTATCCCATTATTTGCTTATTTTTTTCCAATTATATCCTTATTTAATATTATATAATCTTATTTTACCATTAATTTATCCTATATTATTTAAATCCACCTCCTCCCTCCCTCCTTCCCCCGGCCCCCCCTCCTCACCCATAAAGAAATTATTTTTTAAGACTTTTTTTGTATCCCACCCTTACCCTGACCCCGACCCCTCCCCTTACCAAACCCCAACCCCAATTTTTCTTTTTAATTTTATTATTTCAAAAATTTCAAAATTTTTCCTTACCCCTCTCTCACCCACCCCTTCCCCACCTTCACCACTTGTTAGTCCCTGACTCGAATTAATTTTTTTATTTTTTAAAAATATATTTTTAATAAAAAATTTATATTTTTTTTACCCTACCCCCTTATTCTATTCGTTCTCATTATTTTGTGTTAAATATATACAAATATTTTTAAAAAATATTTTTCAATTTGTGTAACAAACACAAGAAAAAACGTAAGAAATAATTTGTTTTTCTAGATTTTTTTGATATTTCATACCAAACACATCTGTAGCATACACAAAAAATGCATTCAAACTTTGTTCTTATCGTTGGTGGTCACGTTTCAAAACACCAAAAACAAATAAATTTTTTTACTATAAAAAATGAATCCAATTACATTTATTTTGATCTACTCTTGTATTGATATTCTTAAAATTTACATAAATTTAACAACTTAATATATTTATATTGCATAATTTGTGATATATTAACAAAAAAAAAATTATTTTATTAATAATTATTGATAAATTTAATATTTATAATAATTAAGGGCATTTTCGTAAAATTATCAGTTATGATACATTACTATACCGTCAAACCAAACAATAAAATAGCTATTAAACAATAGTAAACGATACAGTCCATCCAAACATTATATGGTACTATATTGTATAGTACAATACCATACCATACAGTACCGTATATTATGAATCCATGACAAACCCCCATCCAAACAGTGTGTAAACTAGTATATATGTATGTGTGTGTATATATATATATATCGTACGTTATGAAACCATGACAAACCACCATCCAAACAGTGTGTAAACTGGTATATATATATGCTTCAGCTTCTTCAATCGTAATTTTACTATATCACTTCTAATTAATTATTATGTCATCTAAGTATTAAAAAATAAATAATATTTCATAAAAAAAATAAAATACACACAACATAATATGTCAACATAAAATATTTGATTGACTGTTGAAATTATATTAGTGCCACAGAAATTACGATGGGACAGAGGAAGATATAAAGTAACATATCTTATTTAAAAATGAGAAGACAGGTAAATTGAAATGGAGAGGGTATTAATATATATCTTAATAAAATATTATGCTAAAAGCATTATAAATTACATAATTAACAACTTAAAAAATATAAAAGATATAAAATATTTGATTGACTCTCGAAATTATATCAGCGTCACTTAAATTAGAATAGAAGAAAAAGAATTATAAGTCACAATAATTAAAATTTTAAATTATTTTAATGAATAATTATCTAAATTATATTTGTGTCACATAAATTGAGACAAAAAATAACATATATTGGGCTCGTGCTAGCACAGACCCTTTAATGTAGTGTATATCTATATCTATAATCTATAATCTATATCTATATCTATATCTATAATCTACACTTATAATATATTAGAAGTGTGAAGACCCTTAGAAAAGTTATTTGAACTTTTTACCCTTTATTAAAAATCTCCTTAATAGACAAAATTGTCTTTTCACCTTTTTTCAAATTATTATTTAATTTAATGTAACGACCCAAAAACGAGGGCCATGATGACACTTGTCGCGGCGTACCTTGACAAGTAAGTCTATCACCCAAACTGATATGAATAGAGAAAAAGACAGAAATACCTAAGGTAAGGGTTCTAAAATGAAGCCGAACCATATAAATAATCATAACAATACGGAAAAACTTATCCAAAACACCAATCATGCCCAAAAGTAGGTGTCAATAGTGTAAGATCTACTAATATAATCCAAGAGTCAAATACATTGGAAAATAACCACAAAGGAATAATAACTATCTCCGAACACTAATAAAGACATAACTAGTATCGAAAGATAGAGGTGAACTTCGGACGCATGAATGTCCAACCGCTACCTTGGAAGCTCCAACAACCGCCCGAATCAAGTAAGCTGAAAGGGCGCAATAGGCATGAGTACGGTCCACTTGTACTCAGTAGGTATCATAGGCTGACTAAGCAAAGTAGTAAATAAGGCATACAAAATATACACTAAGGGCACGTCACCTGCAATCAGAAAATATCCCACAATGATAGCCCACACCGTTTGCACTAACAGTTCTAATATATCTCACATATATTGCAAAACCACATCAAGATATAGAACACAAATATAGATTATGTCACATATAAAATAAAGCAAGAAAGAACATGTAGATATAAGATCATCAAATACAAGTAAAGAAAGGTAAGACAAATACATAGATGACAAGTCAATAAGGCAATACAACACAACATAAACACAATAAAGTAAGTGCAATGTATATGATAATGATGATGATGATGATGATAATGATGCACGAGGTTGTTGTACAACCTCCGGGATTGTCGCACAATCCCCGTATACACCTACGAAGCCAAAGCTTCCCGACGTAGGACCCATAGGGGGTTCGTCAACCCATATACAATCCCCATATCTTATATCTCCTTTATGGCATATCCCTCGAAAAGGGTTTTATAAGGTGTTACAATATTTTTTAAAAAGGTGTTGCCAGTGTTTCTCAGATGTTGCCACGATGGTACCAATGTTTCATGAATGAGTATGATATGAAAATATAATGCTCACAACAAATCACAATTAGTATTTCCACAACCAACCACTTGATATATTTCCACAACCCACCACAATGATACATTTCCACAACCACATGAGCCAATATTCACTCGTTATTTTCATTTCATCCATGAATTTTCACATGTCTCATATGCCAGTAAAGTATGAATATAATCATAATACACCCATGGTACCACATTAAATAATACAATAAAATTACTCACATGTATTCAAGGCTATCAATATCACATAGGACCCCACACGGTCAAACATATCACATAATATTTTAATTTTAACAATTACATCACATATAGGCCCCCACACGGGCACAACACGTAGATAGCCATTTTTCATGATTAGTTTTCACCCTTAACATGAATTTTGTACCATCATTTACTACTCAGCCCAGTCTGAAAAGTTAAGCCATAACCTACCTCGAAAGTTGAAACCGGTCCGCTACACTTGAACCCACGACCTTACTTTTCACGAACAATCTTGAACTCTACTAAATACATCAAATATGAAATCTAAACGTCAAAACAAAACCAACGACACCGATATTGACTACTTTTGGTTCAGGGTCAAAACGGACCCCTAAAATAGGTTTCCGAAAAAGAAGGGCAAAATTGAAACTTTACTTCAAAAATATGTTCCCCATATTTTTAGGAACCTACAGCTGAAAACCCAAGTTAAATCGAGTGAAAAACGGGGTTCAAATTGAATAAAAATCATTTTTGAGCTTTACCGGGTAAATCCTTGAAATCCGGATTAAAATCAAGAATCGGAGTTGTTTTGAAGGTTAAATTGATGAAAAACTAATAATTATAAGATAAAAATATTAGTCAAGTGAAAGGGAATGCAATTTTGGTTTAAAATCATGTCCTAAGATTTTTGGGGTTTTGAGAAATTTATCAAGGAATTTTTAAGAAAAGGGTGGATTCTTACCTTAAATCCGTAATTAAAATCAACAAATATGTGTTAATCTAGCTTCCCAAGCTCTCACAAACTTCACTTTTAAGCTCCCAAAATATTTAGGGTTTAACTCTCAAGAGACAAAATGAAAAATGAGCAAAATGGGCCAAAAATGTGAAAAAACTGCTATATATATTGCAGATTTTTCTGCATAACTGAGCAACTTTTTTATTCTAACTCGAAATGGACTTCGACGAGGTGCTCGGGATTCGTTCGAAGTCTGATTTATGTAAACGAACTATGCAACCATACTAAATTTGACGTTTCGGACGCGATGGCGATACCATATTTTCCAGAAAAATTCTTTTTCATAAAATTGACTCTCGAGACCCGAAATCTCAATTTTCCAAACCGAGGGTCGAAATGAGATTTAAAATCTGTAAAATCATAACAAACATGCTAACACACTAAAATCGACATTCCAAATCTGCTAAAGAATTCAAATTTTCCATCCGAGGTCGTTTCGATCAAATGTGGGTCCCACACCTATATTTTCAATTTTCCAACTTTCCGATCAATAGGTCGAAGTGATCTGGGGTGAACCAGGACCCGAACCAAAGGTCTACCTAGCCTAAAATCAATATTCCGGAGCTGCTGGCGCAGTCCATTCGATCATCCATTGCATGGATTAAAATATAACCACATAAGTCCAAAATAAGGCTCTCGAAGCCATTAAAAACCACAATATTGCATAAATGATATCAAAATGCATCAAAAATCATGTCAACCACTCCCACACCTCAGAAATACCATAATACAACTACGGGGAAGGGTAAAACAGTCAAATCACACAAAATCACAAATTTCACATATTTCATCAAATTTTTAGGTCATTACATCATCCACCACTAAAAATCTAGTTCGTCCTCGAACTAAGGCAAGGAAATACCTGAATCAATGAAAAGCTGGGGATAGGAACTACGCATATCAGACTCAATCTCCCAAGTAGTCACATCTACAGGTCAAAGTTGTCACTGGACCTGAACCACAAGGATTACTTTAGAGCGCAACTGCCTATTATCCCTAGCCAAAATAGAAACTGCCTCCTCAACAAAGGACAACCGCTCATCTAACTGAACTGAATCCTAATGAATGACATGAGACTTATCAAGCATATAGAAACAAAGCATAAAAACATGAAAACTGGATGAACAACAGATAGATCAAGGGGCAAAGCCAACTCATAATCCACATCACCAATAGTTCGAAGAATCTCAAACAGATCAATATACCTGGGGCTAAGCTTTCCCCTCTTCCCAAACCTCATCACACCCTTCATGGGTGAAACTCGAAGGAAAATGCGATCACCAACACCAAAACTCAAGACATGAAGTTTACGATCAGCATAATACTTCTGCCTACTTTGGGCCGCTCTAAGTCTATCCTGAATAACCCGAACCCCATCTAAAGACTCACGAAGCAAGTCCGTACCTCGAGGTATCACCTCTGAAACATCAAACCAACCTACTGGAGAGCGACAATGCCTATCATACAACGTCTCAAAAGGAGCCATATCAATACTGAAATGGTAGCTATTACTATGTGCAAACTATGCTAAAGCCAAATACTGCTCCCACTGGCCACCAAAATCTATCACGCACGCGCGGAGCATACTCTAAAACCTAGATAGTCCATTCTGACTGGCCATCAGTCTGGGGTGAAACGCTGAACTAAGATCAACTCGAGTACCTAACTCATCCTGAAAAGTCTTCCAAAAGTGAGATGTGAACACAGGACCTCGATCTGAAATAATGGATAACGGTACAACATGCAGATGCACAATCTCACGAATGTACATACGGGCCAACCTCTCAGCACTAAATGAGACCTGAACCGAAATAAAATGAGCTGACTTGGTTGATCGATCCACGATGACCCAAACATTGTTAGAACCATGAGATGTACGCGAAAAATTAGTCACATAGTCCATAGTGATGCGTTCCCACTTTCACTCAGGAATGGGTAACCTCTGAAGTAAACCACCAAATCTCATATGCTCGGCCTTCACCTGCTGACAACATAGGCAACGAGACACAAAATTTGATATATCTAGCCTCATACCACCCCACCAGTAGTGTTGTCTCAAATCACGATACATCTTAGTCACACCTGGATAGATGGAATATATGGAACAATGGACCTCCTCCAAGATTAACCTAATTCGATCACCACTCTCGACATACAAACTCAGCCCTCAATCCTCAAAACTTCATCTGAATTTGGTGAGGCTTCCTTAGACTCTCCACTCAATATCTTATCTCGAATCAACCTCAACCCAATATCGTCAAACTAATGAGCTCGAATCTGTTCCATCAAAGAGGGTCTAGCATCCACAAGTGCCAAAACACGCCCTGGTGTTGAAATATCAAGCCTAACCATTAGGTTATCTAAAGAATGAACCTCCAAGGCCAACGACCTCTACTAAGTCAAAGATGCACCAAGCTACCCATGCTAGCCGACTTCTAGCTCAAGGTATCCACAACCACATTAGCCTTTCCCTAATGGTAGAGAATAGCCAACTCATAATCCTTAAGAAACTCAAGCCAACGACGTTGCCTCCTAAAAAGATCTCACTGATAAAGAAGTACAAAAGGCTACAATGATCTGAGAAGATCTCACAATAGAATCCATACAAGTAGTACCTCCAAAAATTCAACACAAACACAACTGTGCAAAACTCCAAATCATGGGTAGAATAATTCCTCTCATGAGGATTCAATTGACGAGATGCATAAGCAATTACCTTGCCTTTCTGCATCAACACAACACCTAACCCAACACCTGAAGCATCACAAAAGACAGTAAAGCCCACGCCCTCCTTACGCAAAGCTAATATAGGAGCTGAAGTCAACAAATCCTTGAGCTTCAGGAAGCTCGCCTCACAAGCTTTAGACCATTGAAAAGAAATTTTCTTCTGGGTCAACTTGGTCAATGGAGCTATAATGGATGAAAAACCCTCAAGAAAATGTAGATAATACTTAGCCAAGCCAATAAAACTTCGAATCTCGGTGGGCGAAGTAGTTTTAGCCCAAATCATGAACCACTGCAACCTTAGCTGGATCAACCATAATACCTTCCTTAGTCACCACATGACCCAAGAAAGAAAGTAGACACTAACCAAAACTCACACTTAGAGAATTTAGCATACAACTTCTTATCCCTCAATCTCTAAAGCACAATCCATAAATGCTCCTCTTGCTTAACCTCACTATTGGAATAAACCAAGATATCATCTATAAATACCATAATAAAGGAGCCAATATACGGTCAAAACACTTATTCATCAACTCTAAGAACGAGGCAGGGGAATTGGTCAACCCAAAAGACATGACCAAGAACTTATAATGACCATATCAAGTCCGAAAAGCTATTTTCAGAATATCCAAAGCTCTAATCCTCAACTGGTGATAACCGAACCATAATTCAATCTTCGAAAACACCACAGCGCCCTAAAGCTGATTAAATAAATCATCAATGCAAGGAAGAGGATACTTATTCTTAACCATCACCTTGTTCAACTACCAATAATCAATACATATCTACATAGACCCATTCTTTCTCTTTACATACAAGACAGACACACCCTAAGGTGAAACACTAGGTCGAATAAATCCCTTATCCAACAACTCATATAACTGATCCTTTAGTTTCTTTCAACTCTGTTTGGCCATCCTATAAGGAGGAATAGAAATGGGCTCGATGCCCGACTCAATATCAATAATAAAATCAATATCTCAATTCGAAGGCATACTAGGAAAGGTCGTAGGGAACACCTTCACAAACTCACGAGCAACACGGACAGAATCCAAGAAAGAAAGTGAAACAACACTTGTGTCACGAATATGGGCCAAGAAAGATAAACATCCCTTCTCAACCAATTTTTGAGCCTGAACATAAGATATAACCCACTTAGGACCCAAATTAAGTGTACCCTTTCCAAGATATCCTTGTCACACCAATTAAAGCTAAAGTCACAGTCCTAGCAAAATAATCTAATACAACATAATATGGAGCCAAACAATCCATATCCCAAAATAACATCAAAATTGGTCATATCTAACACAAGCAAGTCTACTAAAGTTTTACATCCAACAAAAGTCACAACACAAGATTGGTACACCCGATCCACCACTAAAGAATCACCTACCGAGGTAGATAGACGAATAAGTATGGCAAGAGGCTCCCTAACAGAATCAAAACTCAAAGAAAAATATACAGACACATAGAAAAAAGTCGATCCAGGATCAAATAATAACATGCAGGTCTGAAATAAATGGAATTGTATCTGCGATCACAGCATATGAAGCGTTCGCCTCAGATCTGACTGATATAGGATAGCACTATCCATGACTACCATCTGGCCGAGTGGCCCCAAAACCACCAACACGGGCTCTACCATCTCTACCTCTAGCACCTTTGGTAGAACACCTACCTTTCACAGCTGAAATAAGGTTATCTCTAAATACGCGAAAAGAATAGTCCTTGGCCACATGGCTAATCTCATCACATATATAACAATCTCTGCGACTAGTCTCAATAGGAGAAGGTACAACTGGGCCTAAACGGCCACCCTGAAATGCTGGACAAGAAGGTCCACCACTTGAACTCTGTAATGCCGCCTGTACTGCCCTACCATAGTATCCACGAGAACCTCTAAAATTTTTGCCTCGAGAGGTCTGACTCCTAAACTCACAAAAATATCGCGCCTTCTTGGCGCCTCCCTGAGATGCACTAAGAATATCCTCTGTCATCTTAGCATGATCCATAATACTCTAAAAAGAAGCCCCAAACACAACTATATAAAATGTAGCCAACAGAAGAAAGACAACCCAACCCTTCACAAACTTTTGAATCTTCTCAGACTCAGTGGAAATGCTATCTTAGAAATATCAAGATAGGGTATGAAAGCATGCCTTATACTCAAAAACTATCATGGAGCCTCACTCCAAATTATCAAACTCGTCCCACATATGATCTCTCAAACTAAAAGGCAAAAATATCTCCAAAAAGGCATCAACAAACTGATCCCATGACAACTCAGGAGTATTAACAAACCTACAACCAACAAATTATATCCAATAATCTCTCGCTGCATCTCTCAACTGATAAGAGGTATAAGTAACTCCATTCGGGTAGAAAGAGTGAAACACAGCTTAGAATATAGGGTATGAAAGAATTTTGCACGATAAAGAATGAAACGAGGGAATTTTCCTAAAGACATCCTATAGCCTCTCAAAGATAGATACGGACGTCTACGTACCGATCTACGAAACTATATTAGACATCACGTTCTTACACTGTTGAGACCAATGAAACCTGGCTGCTTTGATACCAATTTGTCACCACCCAAAAATGAGGGTCATGATGGCACTTGTCGCGACGTACCTTGACAAGTAAACCTATTACCCAAACTGATATAAATAGAGAAAAAGACAGAAATACCCAAGGTAAGGCTTCTAGAATGAAGCCGAACCAAATAAATAATCATAATAATGCGGAAAGAACTTATCCAAAACACCAATCATGCCCAAAAGTAGGTGTCAATAGTGTAAGATCTACTAATACAATCCAAGAGTCAAATACATCGAAAAGTAACCATGAAGGAATAATAATTGTCT
>NC_061112.1:3902523-3932342 GCF_002878395.1 Capsicum annuum
TACATATATATCTTCTTTGTTTTCATTCAAAATCATTCTTTAGGGTCAAAATTTTCGCTCAAACAAGAATTAGTTGGATCAAAATTAAAGCTTTATGATCACTATTATATTTTTTTTGTAATTTACAGGTTGTAGATGAATGTTGGTTGGCTTTAAAGAATTTCTTGTGTGAAGGTTAGGTTTAATTTTATTATTTTGATATCTTTATTATCTTATTGTTTTATTTTAATTTACAAATGGTAGATGAATGTGGGTTGGATTTGAATTTTTTTTTAGGTAAAGGTTAGGTTTAATTGTATTATCATAATATTTCTATTAGTTTGTTATTTTGTGGTAGTTTACAGTTCGTAGTTGAATCTCGATCGGCTTAGAGAAATTTTTGTGTGTAAAATTTAAATTTAATTCTATTGTTTTGAAATCACTTTTATCATATTATTTTGTTGCAGTTTACAGGTGATAGATAAATTTTGATCGGCTTTGAGGAATTTTTTTAGGTAAAGGTTAGGTTTAGTTGTATTATTTTGATATCTCTATTATCGTATTATTTTGTTATTATTTACAGGTGGTAGATAAGTGTCGGACGTCTTTGAAAAAAATTTGGTATGTAAAGATTATGTTTAATTATATTATTTTGATGTCTTTATCATTGTATTATTTTGTTGTAATTTACAGATGGTAGATGAATGTCGATCGACTTTTAAAAATATTTTTAGTAAAGATTAGGTTTAATAAATAAATTCTCGATCTTTACATACTCAAAAGATATTAAATTTAATTATTACATTCATCTTTATTTAAGCAAATATCCTATTTAGTGTAATGTTTGAACTCATTAAAATTAAAGTGAGGCATACGCGCAAGACGCGTACACCTAAACTAGTAGTTATATATATACAACAATCAAAATAGCCAATTTATCCTTTATATATATATATATATATATATATATACACACACACACACACATATATGTGTACATATATATATATTACTACTACTACTATTAATAAGAGTGAAGAAGCAGGCAGGTCTTCGTCAACATGCCTGCTTCTTCACCTGCTTCAGCTGTTCCATGATTTTACTATGTTATCCCTAATTAATTATTTTAAGTCATTTACATATAAGAAAATTAATAATACTTAATTAAAAATGATAAAATAGACATTTATGACATGTTTGTTTCAGCTACTTCAATCGTAGTTTTATTATACTACCTCAAATTAATTATTATAAGTCATTTAGGTATTAAAAAATTAATAATATTTAATAAATAATAAAATAGGCATAAATGATAAATTAAATCTTGATGTTTTAAATTAATAGGACATCTTATATGAGACTCATTTTAAAAAATTCACAAGTATGTTTGCTCCATTATTTTATTATATTACCCCTAATTAATTAGTGTAAGACATTTACATATAAGAAAATTAATAAGATTTAATAATAAAAAGGTAAAATAGACATTTATGACATGTATACTTCAACTGCTTCAATTGTAATTTTACTATATCACCTCTAATTTATTATTATAAGTCATTTAGGTATTAAAAATTTAATAAAAAATAAAATTGACATAAAATGATAAAGCTCTTCGTTAACATGCCTACTTCTTCACCTGCTTTAGATCCTCCATGATTTTACTATATTATCCATAATTAATAATTGTAAGTCATTTATATATAAGAAAATTAATAATACTTAATTAAAAAAAAGATAAAAAAAAAAAGATAAAATAGACATTTATGACATGTCTGTTTCAGCTGCTTCAATCTTAGTTTTATTATATCACCTCAAATTAATTATTATAAGTCATCTAGGTATTATAAATTAATAATATTGAATAAATAATAGAATAGATATAAATGATAAATTAATTCTTGATGTTTTAAATTAATAAGACATCTTATATGAGACTCATTTAAAAAATTTACTAGTATGTTTGCCCCATGATTTTACTATATTACCCCTAATTAATTATTGTAAGACATTTACATATAAGAAAATGAAGAATATTTAATTAAAAAAAAGGTAAAATAGACATTTATGACATGCCTACTTCAGTTGCTTCAACCGTAATTTTACTATATCATCCCTAATTAATTATTGTAAGTCATTTAGGTATTAAAAATTTAATATTATTTAATAAAAATAAAATTAACATAAAATGATAAATTAATTCTTGATGTTTGAAATTAATATGACATCTTATATGAGACTCATTTAATTTTTTTTTCACAAATATTTTTGTATAGTAATTTTGTTATATCACTTCTAATTAGGTATTATAAGTCATTTAGGACATATTCGCTTAGCTGTTTCAATCATAAACTTTGGTTGACTCTCAAATTTATTTCAATGTTACTTAAATTGAAATAGAAGAAAAAGTATTATCAATCATAACAATTAGAAACTTAAATTATTTTACAAATATAATTAACTATCAATGCCACAAAAATTTGGATAAGGAGAGTAGGGGCTTTGGGCTATAGGTGTAAAAACTTTTAAAATGAAGTGTGGGTGACACAAGCCTTAATTATTTAGTGGAGGTGAAAATTACTTTATTATGGATTAAGAAAGTTGAGGAAGTTTGAAAATAGCCCACAAGTTTTTAAATTTACACTTTGATCTTAATGTTTACCTAAAACAACGGAAAACGAGGGAAAAAAGTCACTTTCTTTCTCTTCTTATCCATTGTTGTTTTCTCTCTCTTAGCGATTTTTGTTGTTCATTGTTTCTGCTGCTTTATTCATCATCTTCTGTTTCATTATCATTATCTTCTACTTCATTATCATCTTTATCTTCTTCTTGTCGATCATTTGTAGTTGTTGTTATTGTTAGTACAGGGCTATTGCTGCTATCTGACCAATTTCTTAGGTCAAATTTTATTTACTACATCACTTTCCACTTTGACATTATTTCATAGGTGACTTTGGTAAGTAAACTTATAATTTTTATTCGTATTTGTCATCTGGGTACACTATTATTTTTCCAACAATGGATAGAACTCCGATCATGAATCCAACATAAGTGACCACAATTTAAATAGATCAATCATCTGGTGCATCAGATGAGTAATCTGTTACATCAGACTATTTATCTGTTGCATCAGACTTATTATCTGTTGAATCAGACTGTTTATCTATTGGACTAGACTAATTATCTGTTGCAACAGATGATTAATCTGTTTGAAACAACATAAATCAGCCCCTACCACAAACCCAACAGATAACCAATATGTTTCACCTCTTGCTATTGCTACTGGATTCAAAATTATTTCTTACGTCCAATTACCTGTCCCAAATTTCCTAATTTGATTTTTCATTTACTTGTATTTTTTATTAATCAAGAAAAGATTTAAAAAAATTCATGTTTTGGCCTTTGCATTAATCATTTTTTCTTCAAATTAAAATTGAAACATCATTTATGAAATTTCGATTGAATAACAAACAATGGTTATTTTAAACACGTCTACTGTCCCACCAACTGATCAGTGGGTTATGATAAACTAGACATGTTATTAATTATTTTTCTTAATCAATGTGGTATCTCAATTTGGGACGGGTAATTTGAGACGGAGGGAGTACGAATTAAAACATTAAAGCCAAGCAACAAACTAGTCATCTGTTGAAACAGACTATTTTTCTGTTGCATCAGACTGATTATTAGTTGCCTCAAACTTCTTATCTGTTGCAACATATGAGTAATCTATTTTGAACAACACATCACCCCCTGTCACAAACCCAACAGATAAATCTTGCTATTGCTACTAGTAGATCTAAATTATTCCTTTTTACTTCGAATCGTCGACATGTCTGTTGAGAAGATAAAAGACAGAATGAAAATTAAATATGGATTAAAACTTCAAAGATCAAACATAATTTTTTTATTAAACAAAAATAAATAAAAATACATATAATAGACTAAAAGAAAAATAATAATCTAATTATTATTATTGTTTTTCAGAAATTTTGACTTTTAGAGATTCGCCACTTAATTTTTGAGAAGGAATTAAGAAACCTTTATAAAACACTTTAAACGATCCAAAATAGAAAAATTGCTTAAGTTTCAAAGATTCTGAGTAAGCGGTTCCTATTAACGTTTTAGGAAGGTGTTAGGCACCTAAAACGTCCGCTAACTTACGGTTATCTGGACTGTTTGGAAATATTTTTTGATTAACTTCAAAAAATTAGTTTGTTGATAAGTGATTGATTTTTTTTAAAAAAACAACTTGTGTAAAATGAATTTAGGCGATTTAGTAGGGATTTTAACTAAGTCTAAACAAGACTAACAAACAATAAACACATAAAAAGGGGAAAGAGGGGAGAAAGTAAAGGATTTGGACCATTAAGCCCAAATCAACGAGACCGGTCCTAATCTAATTGGGCTTTCGACCAATTTTACCTGTCCTAATCTAGTTTTCGAGCCTTTGGCTAGAGTCTTGCTCCACCTGTATTAAATTTACAACTTTGGCTTTGAGGCCCCAAATGGATGACTAAAGTAATAAATGAATAAGACAATGATAAACAATAAATAAATAAATAATACAACAACGAATATATAAAGAAAGAGAAGACTATCGAGTCGTGTTGCCACTGTAAGGATGGGGCTTTAATCCATTTTCCTTCTTCTGATTTTCTTATCTATACACTTAGACTCTATTTCAGGCTTGACTCAATGGATGGGCCTTATTGGCCCATTAGAAAATACAAAGTTTGGACTCCAATAAATTGTCATGCAAAAGAAGAAAGAATAAACGAAATTAATACACATCCAAAACACGAAATGCTACATGGAGAAATAATATAACAAATTGATAGACAAACAGTCAACTACAGTAATTCAAATGAACTGGGAGATAGTAATTCAAATATGGCAGAATCATACAATCAATATAATAACATACATCATACTTTATCAAGAAAAAAATTTGGACTAGTGATATTCCGACTTTTGACGGAACATTTGGCATCATATTCTTGGGTAAATTGTATGTTTTCAAGCAACCAAAGTGGTATTTAATGAGTCTTTTTAGTGTTTCAGGGAAAGGAGTGAATCACAGAAGAAACTTGGAAAAAGTAGCAATTAAAGAATTTGATGGTCAAAATGGTGAACCGTCAAACTTGCGACGGACCACCAGTTGAACTGTTAGGCCTTATCTAGAAATGGCCACCCAAAAGACTCAGGGACGGACCAAATGGTGGACCTTCAATATTGCGACGGACCACCAGGTGTGCCGTCAGGTCTTATCTAGAAGCCACTCTCTGGAAGGACTCAGTGACAGACAAAATGGTGGACCGTCAGTCTTATGATGGACCACTAGTTGGATCGTCAAACCTTATCCAGAAACAACTTTTATGAAGATTCAGTGACGGACCGATGGTGGACCGTCAGACTTTCGACGGGCCACCACTTTGGCCGTCAACTTGGACGCGGCTTTTCTGATTCTTAAATTTTAAATTCCTTTTTATCTGGGAACATATAAATACCAAATTTTAGGGTTAGCATTAGGATCTCTTTTATTATCTTTGACAAATTTATCATCTATTAAAACTCTCTGTAACCTAGTACCTTAGGATTGAAAGATATCTTTGGGGAAATTAATTATTCAATTTATTATTGAAGATTCAAGAACTGATTCTTGAGATTTTTGTCAGTGAATTCTAAATCTATTTATGAATAATACAAGAATTATTTCTTCTTCTTCTATGAAATTTTGTGGCTAGTTCTCATAACTAGGGTTATGGGATCCTTAATGTGAAAAACATCTATGGGTTGTGAATCAAATTGAGTTTCATGAATAACTGATATTATATAAACCTTTCTTTAATTTAATGGGTTTTCTTGGTTTAAAACTTGAAAAGTGAGCCCAAGAACATCACTTGTCTGAAAGGAAAGTGTTTGTTGGGAATATAAAGTGTTTACATGAATTCTAAGGGCTTTAACCTTTGGATTAATGACAAATGCCCTAACTGGATTAGGTTACATGAGAAAATGGTTGAAAGAACAATGTATCCTTTGATTTTGAGAGAATTAGAGGATAATCTATCCACTTAGGTTGAGAGACTAAGGGATAAAGAATAGGATTCAACCCTTCTTGCAATTGAATTTGCTAAATGGAACTCTTAAGCGATTCACAACCCTAATTGTGCTAGCATTTTGGTAACCATTGCTCTGGTTTGTTTAATCTCATTAAATTACTAATTATAAAGAGAATCATTAGTTGGAATAACTCTATTACAATTAATTAGGAAATAATTCACAAATTAAAAACCCCCATTTTATCTTTTCATATCATTTATTTGAATTCTACTTGTAGCTATAGGTTCAAATTAATTTAATCGCCACTCACATTGTTCCCTGTGGATTCGACCCCGACTCTAAAGTTGGGTAAATATATTGACGATGACCGCCATGCACTAAATTGACGTGTAAGTTGAGCGTTATAAAAAATGGCGCCATTGCCGGGAAACAATTTGGCGTATTGAGTTAGTTTGCAATTTTAGTTTACTTGCTTGAATTCAAACTTGTAAATATTTGTTTAGTTTTTTTTTTCTTTATTTTGATTGTTCTCACACCTTTTTGAGATGTCAACCTGGATAGATGATTTTTGGAGTGATGACGATTCTTGTGATTATTATGGGGGACCACATTATGAGGCTTAATGTCTATATTTAGATGGAACTGTAACTTGGTGTTTGACTTGTGGTCAAAGTGATCATTCTAAAGATATGTGTGCTTCCACGATTCAAGCAGACAAATTGATAAAATAAATTTTACAGAATCAAGCATAGTTGTGGGAAGAGCTAAAGGAGTTACCACTCCCACCATGTTTATAGTGGCTAAACAAAGAAGAATATGAGGAGGACATTAGCCAATTTAAGGAGAAAACTCAAGAATCGCAACCACTTCATTGTCATCTTGATCTTGAGACTGACATTAAAAAGGTGAATAAAAGTGAGTGTGTAGTAGATAGTGTAAATTTTGAAGTAGAATTAGTTGGTCCTCAATCAAAGTATTTTTCCACATTATGTTTAGATGATATCTTGTCTGTGGAATCATCTAAAATAGTGGAAGAGTGTGAATATGAGTAACAAGAATCCTATGTTTTTATTTTACACTTGATAAGCAACATAAAAACACACCTCACTTTAAGATCGAGTTGTTTACCATGCATCATCCATTACTCGACTTCTTAATCTTTATACTATCTCCTTATGAGCGAGGCAAAAAGTTGGATGCTAAGTTGGGAGTGAAATTTATATCCTCAAGGTGGAGGAAAAAGCATGATTAAGTCGTGCCGCGACACTAAATTAGGCGCTTCTTGGGAGGCAACCCAAGCTAAGGTATTTTTTCTTTTTAATTTTCAGTCTTTAGTTTTTATTTCAAGTAGTTTTGTTTTTGGTTGAGTCACAGGTTAATGGGAAGTCTGAGTACTATAATTTTGCGCTAAGGAGCATGGTATAAAATAAGTGTGGGGTTCCAAGAATCTTATCTATGTGAAGATGCATCTAGCTAGGCCTAGAGGCCTCAGGGAGTATTTCTATCGCTTCGTTTAAAAATTCACTTTGGGGACAAAGTAGATTTTTAAGTGTGGGGTCCCAATTTTGGCTCCATTTTTTTTCTTTAGTTTTGGAATAAATGAGGTATTCTTGTTAGTGCTATTTTTGATTACATGATGCAAGTGGGTTGTTTGTAAAAGCATGTTGCATTGTGGGAATTGTTATTTTTTAGACTCTTAGGCTCATGTTTGTGATTGTGACTCTTAGGCTTAATTTTGAATTTGTACAATTGTTTGGTTGAGAGTCTATGATGATCCTCTATGATTGAGCATGTGCCATGTGTGTGTGAGAATTTTGTATATTTCTTGTTGCGTGTGATGTCTAGAACTTGCCCGGTGTGTGTGTGAAGCGAAATAAAGAATGTTAGTTTAGGAGATGATTTAGGCATTTCTTTGATAGCCTAGTTTTATACCTTTTTTTCCCTACCCTTTTGCATTATCTTAGTTAACCCTATTGATCCTTTAGCCTTCTCTTTGGCAACCTTATGTGAATCCTAATCCCCTTCCGTAATTGACCTTAATTTGATCAAAATCTTCTAAGCGCTTTAATATAAAGGACTAAGTAGGAAGGTTTGTGAAACTGAAGGAGGAAGGTGAAAGTGAAACTGTAAGGAAATGTTCATTGTGTGCCTAAATTGTGATGGTTAGGAACTATAGAAAGTATGAAAGAAATTTTAATTTTTTTTGTTGCCCAATTTTTGCTACAATGAACCTGTTTTGGCCCTGGTCCATTTAGGACAATGTGAACCTCAACCAAGGCGAATAGCTTTAGTTGAGGGTGGCTACTATAGGGGTGCATAACAATAACTGGTGTATGAAGAAGAGTTGAGAATTGACTGGTGATGTAAAAGGGAAGTACTCCTACCATAATTACTGTTAATGTGTTGAACAAAGTTGGGGCAAAAACAAAAAAAAATGGGGTGAAAAAAAATTCTGGTGTTATTTGGTTGTTGAATAATAATTTTAATATATAAGGTAGTGTATTGAAGCGCTTAGAGAGGATAGTCACTATTCTTGGCCAAAATAGTTCCTACCCTTCCGCTAGCCTACACTACAACCCAGAAAAGACCTACTTGATCTTAAGCTTTACATTTGACTATTAGTCGAGCATTACACTAAGGGCAAGCCTATGGTTCATTATGTGTAACTTGTGAATTCTTTGTGAGAGAGAGCAAAATTTGATTCTTGTACCCATTGTTATAAATTGCATTATTGTGAGTGATTATGGGTAACTCTCTTATTGTGAGGGGCACATGTTTGATGAATATAGGTGATTTGTAAGATGTCTTAGACTTAATAATAAGTATGAGTTTTCCAATAAGATGAGTAAATTCATGAGTCTAGGGTGTTTTGAAAGTAGGATTCATGAGCTTTCCATTATGTTTGTGACATGCTTAGTGTAGAAACTTGCATTATGTGTAGTGATTGTAGTACTAGTTTCAATGTATTGCATGTATAAGGAGTGTGGAATCTATGCAGCCTATGATACTTAGAGTGAAGAGTTGTTCGAGGATGAACAAGGTTTTAAGTGTGAGGTCTTGATGTTGGGTGTATTTATGCATTCTAGCATTACTATTTTAGCCCCTTTTAGCCTTGTTGTAAGGATGATTCTTATGATCAGGGTTAACTTTTGGCCCTGATCAGTTCAAAGATATTGTGCACCTTAAGTTGAGGGTGACTGTTAATGCCTATCTTTTTTAATATATATATATATATAAAAGGGGAGAGGGGGTGGGTTTATGTCTGAAGAAGAGCCTATTATTAGAAGCAGTAAAGGAGTTGATCTGGGTTACAGTAATACAATAGCAAGGAGAGTTAAGTCTTAATGAGTCACTTTATCCAAAAGCATATCCTTACCTAACCTGAAGCCTCATTACAAGCCTTGAAAAGACCTGTTTGATCCTAGCAAGTCGACTTTGAGAAGGTGTCGCATGGCTAGGGCAAGCCTATGAGTATTTAGGACTATGCTTGTAACTTCTTTGATGAGTGTGAGAGTTTAAATTACATCCACATCATGTGATGAGTGGTGGATTTCATTGTTGTGAAAACAACTGGAGTTTCACTGAGTTTTGTTGTTCTCTGTGGGATGTAACATCTATGTTTGTGTGCTGAATTATGATCAATGCCAGGTGTATACCTGATGTGTTAAATTCATGTAAGTGAAATGATGGGTGAATATTTGCATCAAAATATTTCAGTGGTTGGTTGCAGGTCATTGTATTATTCATGTTCCCAATAAGGTGCTGAGTTGCTTGAGGACAAACAATTATCTTAAGTTGAGGGTGTTGATGTTTCAGCTTTTGACGGAACATTTGGCATCATCTTCTTGGGAAAATTGTATGTTTTCAAGCAACCAAAGTGGTATTTAATAAGTCTTTTTAGTGTTTCAGGGCAAGGAGTGAATCACAGAAGAAACTTGGAAAAAGTAGCAATTAATGGAATTTAATGATCAAAATGGTGGATCGTCAGACTTGCGACGGACCTCCAGTTGGACCGTCAAGCCTTATCCAGAATATGGCCTCCCGAAAGACTCAGTGATGGACCAAATGGTGGACCGTCAGTATTGCGACGGACCACCAGGTGTGCCGTCAGGCCTTATCCAGAAGCCACTCTCCGAAAGGACTCAGTGACGGACAAAATGGTGGACCGTCAGTCTTATGACGGACCACCAGTTGGATCGTCAGACCTTATCCAGAAATAACTTTTCGTGAAGAGTCAGCGACGGACCAGATGGTGGACCGTCAGACTTTTGATGGACCACCACTTTGGCTGTCAACTTGGACACGACTTTTCTGATTCTTAAATTTTAAATTCCTTTTTATCTGGGAACATATAAATACCAAATTTTAGGGTTAGCATTAGGATCTCTTTTATTATCTTTGACAAATTTATCATCTATTGAAACTTTTTGTAACTTAGTACCTTGGGATTGAAAGATATCTTTGGGGAAGTTAATTATTCAATTCATTATTGAAGATTCAAGAACTGATTCTTGAGATTTTTGTAAGTGAATTCTAAATCTATTTATGAATAATACAAGGATTATTTCTTCTTCTTCTATGGAATTTTGTGGCTAGTTCCCATAACTAGGGTTATGGGATCCTTAATGTGAAAAGCATCTATGGGTTGTGAATCAAATTGAGTTCCATGAGTAACTGATATTGTATAAACCTTTCTTCAATTTAATGGCTTTTCTTGGTTGCAAACTTGAAAAGTGAGCCCAAGAATATCACTTGTCTGAAAGGAAAGTGTTTGTTGGGAAAATAAAGTGTTTACATGAATTCTAAGGGCTTTAACCTTTGGATTAATGGCAAATTCCCTAACAGTATTAGCTTACATGAGAAAATGGTTGAAAGAAAAATGTATAGAGTTTGAGAGAATTAGAGGATAATCTATCCACTTAGGTTGAGAGACTAAGGCATAAAGAATAGGATTCAACCCTTCTTGCAATTGAATTTGCTAAATGGAACTCTTAAGCGATTCACAACCCTAATTGTGCTAGCATTTTGGTAACCATAGCTCTGGTTTGTTTAATCTCATTAAATTACTAATTAAAAAGAGAATCATTAGTTGGAATAACTCTGTAACAATTAATTAGGACATAATTCACAAATTAAGAACCCTCATTTTATCTTTTCATATCATTTATTTGAATTCAACTTGTAGTTATTGTTTCAAATTAGTTTAATAGTCACTCACATTGTTCCCTGTGGATTCGCCCCTGACTCCAAAGTTGGGTAAATATATTGACGACGACTGCCTTGTACTAAATTGACATGTAAGTTGAGCGTTATCAACTAGAAGCATCACATTATCACAACTTTTCAAAGAAAGAATGAAGCATTGAGTTCCAAAGCAGAAAGAAAATTATGGATGAATTAAACTAAAAAGGTTTCAAAGCTATGATTTTTATCGAACAAACTACAATTCAGTTAGATTGAGTCTGGCAGGATACGTTCGTCCAAGTTAGATTGGAAAAAAATTATGAGTCGAACCATGCTAAACATCTTTATATTGTCAAAATAATAAGTTAAAGAACTACAACAGGCAACGTTTCATCATGGACTTAAGCTAATGCAGGCAATTACAGGCACAAGATTGAAGATTTAAAATTCCAGCAAGCATGATTCTTTGATAATCAAGATTTAGTGGTGAAACAAAAATAAAAACCAAATCATGTCATACTAAACTGCAGATAACAGGCTAAAGGGCTAGGATTAAAGTAAAGAAAATGCTCAACTGAGGAAGGTAATCGAACTACATGAAAAACGATTGTGAAAGAATAGATTTCACATGTTCTTTAAAGAAGATTCGATGACTGCTACGACAATTTTGGAATAAGGAGCAGTCTAAGAAAGTTCGAACTTCGACCAACGAACCTCATAACATAGATCGTATGTAAGCTATCTAAATATGTATCATCGTTTTACAATTTTAACATAACCAAAGATAACAAAAATAATAAACTCAATCTTTAAGTGATGCAACAAACAAATATCCATTTTTCTCTCAGCCCAATAAATCAAAAGCACAACAGGTTTATAACTATTGAAAGAAAATAAAGAAACATTTTTTTAAAAAAAAGGAAACAAAACCATAATCAAAAGCAGTGAAATGGAAAAATAGAATAACTAAACCATAATCCAAAACCTTTGTATGAGATAGATGACTTCAATTTTTTTGCGAAGCTCATTGGACGGGGAAAAAATGTTAACACAGAGCGGCAATTCCATATACTGGTAAACCAACAATGCCACCAAAAACTCCAACTAATTATCGCTCAATACAACAAGGCAGCAAAAGTTACCATTCCAAACATTTTTCAAAATAGAGAAATATTTAACAACATACAATTTCAACAAAAATCAGCAGAGCAAAATAAAAATCCTACGACCTTCGAGGCCTTCTACAGCAAGCAATCCCAGCATCGATGATTACAACGACTATAGAACGACGAGATAAAAAAAGAAGATAAAATAAAAACTAAATGGGAAGGAAGATTACCTATTTCGGAGTGGCAAAACGGGGCAACGAGCTAACACCGAATTCTACCACCACCAAAAAAGCGTCGTCCTCAAATCGGGGACTTTGATTTGATTTGCCAATGAACTTAATGAAAAATCTTTTTTACTTTTAAAAAATAGACTGATTTTGCTCCTAGGTTTTCACCTTCCGAGACCTCCCCTCTTTGCTCAATAGTTAGCTCTTTTTATAGAAAAATTCGAGGGTTGAATTTCTAGGCTTCAACCGATGTGGGAGAGGAGGAATCCAGGGGTAATTTTGGATTTTTTCTTTTGAGAAATTGAAATGGGTGGAACAATACCATTTACGCAAAATGAATTCCCTTCAAGAACCAATGAAAATCATCCAACTATGTATGAAATCGTACAATCTTATTTGAGAATTGCAGGATTGAACCATTGGAGAGGCCAACACATCAATTTCTAGAAGTTTCTTAGCATTTACTTCATACAAATTAGCGTGGGATGCGTGTGATGCATAAAAGAGGGAAGAAACAGGTTGTTGAAGCTGGCATGAGTTGAGTTCGGGTTTGAGATTAGTGATTGTAAGTTGGTTGGGTTATGGCTGTCGTTGATGTACTGTTGTTCACGTTGATATTGATGAAGAGGAGAAAATAAGAGGTTTGGGCCAGGTGTTGATTCAATTGTTATTGGGCCGCTAGAATGGGCTGGGTAAGGCTGAATTTAAAAAGAAAAGAAATAGTTTGGTTGATTTATTTGTATTGTTTGGTTAATTGGGTAATTTAGAGATTTGGCCATTTCTATCTGTTTTGGCCAAATTGAAAATCAATTGGCCAATTACATCGCAATTGTGGCCAATTTGATTTCAATTATGGCCAAATCTAATAGATTCGCTAAATTAAATCAAATTTTGAACTGAATTAATACCTTATTTAACCCCGAGTATCTTGATTCGATAAAATAAGACACATATTTATCCAAATCATTTAAATTTATTTCAAGACAAACCTTGATTAAATTCGATATTTTATAAAAAATAGATATTTACGTAACAAAATTATATAATTTCGTATAATTGAATACGATAATATATAATCGTTACTTAAAATGACAAACTTACCCAGATAAATACTTTTGAAAGTTTTCTTTATTCAATAAAATAAATGTTGTAATTTTATTGAAAATCAAAGAAACTCGGGATTAAAATTCGTTGCGAAGGGCAAAAATTAAGTGTCAACAACTGCCCCCTCCCTTTGGGTAGGATGGATGCAAGTAATCCTGTGCAAAGGGAGGTTGACATTCTTAATTTTGGTCCGACCACAAATTCAAATTTGAAAGAGGTTGGTTATCGCATGAGTTGCATAGAGTTATGGCCAAACTCCGGTATCAGGTTTTCTACATATCTCAGGTTACATGAGAATTTAGGCCACTTGTAGTTCATAAAGCTTTATTTTAAGCACGATTTTCAAGAAAATTCACAAGCCCTCTTGGTTTTAGAGTTTTGATGAAACCGAGAAGCTGGGAAATAAAGGGATTTAGGGGGGTTGGAATGCAGTCGAGTTTTCTACATAGAGCATAACCTACATATCCCCGAGACTCAGGAAATCAGACTGCTTGTAGTTTGACTCAATCTGTAGAAAAGATAGTCTTTTATTTTAAATGATCTTTGACTCAGGATGAGTGACAAGTTGTTAGAGTTATGAAAAAAAGAATCTTAACCTCTTAACCATGAACGTGGAGATCTTCACATCCATAGGTAAGAATCTACCTAGACATAATTTCTAAAACTCTAGGTGCCCTATCACTCGAATTTGAAAGAAAGAAAAGTTCTCTCAGTATGAGTTTAGAAATATCTCGAAGGTGAAGTTGAAACCAAAATTCCCACATGCCTTCTAACAGGGGTGTGGTTGGATGGTGGTGGTGATCATCCTTTAACTCATGTCCAGAGAGTTTGACGTCCCTCTCCAAACTATGTCCCATTTTGCTGCTAAAAAAGAGTTCCATGTTGTGCTGCGTCCCATTTGAAGTTGTTCACACCTTTGGTTTTGATTTGAGATTTTCATCCTCTTAGATGCTCTCGATAATGCTTCAAACAAAAAGTGTTAGTGCTAAACATAATTCACGGAAGAGGTATACATTCTTTACTATATCTCTGCGCGAGTTGTCGCTTGAAAAGCAAAGTCATTCCTTTCATAGACCTATTTGGAAGAAAAATAACTTGCAACAATAGACACAACAACCTTCTTGGTTGTTACATAATTATCTTATTTATCGATTGAATATGTCTTCAAAGTGGGGTGGCCCTCTTGGATACCAACGACACTTTATGAAGAATGGTCCCTACAACCGTGTAACCTTGTGCTGATGTGGTAACCTTTTTGGTCACATATAATGCTAGTTGTATATGGCATGATAATTCTTTGCATATGATCTCAGGTAAGTCTTTCACATCTTTTGTACCGATACGACTTATAGATTTCCTTGAGTTGTCAATCTTTAGATAATCTTGCATATTATTTGATATTAGATACGAGGCAACTTACAGATATTCTTTGAATTGCTAGCTTATAGGTGATCCTGCACATTATCTGATCTTGGATAAGTGATGACTTATAGATATCTTTCCAATCATTACCTCTTCGGTATTCCTGCACATCAACCGACCTTGGATACAATATGACTTACAGATATGTTTCAAATTACTAGTCTTTGAGTAATCCTGCACATAATCGATCTTGGATATGACACGACATATAGAGAACCCTTGGACATTATCAATTTGATAATCTTGCATATTCTCCGGTAAGGATTTTGTTGTGACTTATGGATAAACTTTGGACCTTTAATTTTTAGGTAACCTTACACACTATCCGGTTAGGATGTTGTTGCAACTTACAAATGATCTATGGGCTATCAACTCAGAGGTAATCTTGCACACTATCCTATTTCAAATAATATGATTTATAGATGACCCTTAGATTGCCAATTTCTATGAAGTCTCATATGTCGTTCGCTTTTAGATAGCGACTTAAAGATGTCCCTTTGAATCACGTGCTTTTGATGCATTTAGATGATGATTCATAAAATGATGAGATATCTTTGATGCCAACATTTGTGTCTCACGTGTTAACGGATATTAAATGCTGATGATATCCTCGATGCCAGCGTTTATGTCTCGCATGTCCACAGATGTTAGTGTTGATGATATCCTCGACGCCAGCGTATGCTATTTCTCATGTCAACAAATATTAGATGCTGATGATATCCTCGATGCCAGCATATGCTATCTCGCGTGTCAACAGATATTGAATGTTGATGATATCCTCGACGCCAGTATATGGTATCTCGCATGTCAATAGATATTTAATACAATGGCCTTCTCAGAAATGGCATGAAATGACCCTCTTGGCAATGATATGGAATAGCCCTCTCGGCAATGGCATGAAATGACCCTCTTGGCAATGACATGAAATGGCCCTCTTGTCAATGATATGAAATGGCCCTCTCGGCAATGGCATGAAATGGCCCTCTTGGCAATGATATGAAATGGCCCTCTCGGCAATGATATAAAATGGCCCTCTTGGCAATGATATGAAATGGCCCTCTCGGCGATGATATAAATGGCCCTCTTGGCAATGATATAAAATGGTTTTTTCGGTATTTTGAAAATAGTTTCCTTGAGGTCGTTTGTCTGCATCTTGCTTTCTACATGTACCTGTACTCAAGGTAGACAATTAGTAGACACAACGTCGCTCTCACTGACGACCAAAGTCAAGCTTTATGATAGTTTAATGACGAATACTTAGCATCATAATTTGAATGGCTTATTCTGCCATCAATCTTCTCATTTTGAAGAAATAGCAAATCCACCGGTTGCAAGTAAATGGGGAAAAACCCTTGTTTAGGGATTACTCAAATACTGTTGCTTTACTTCAAGGTGAATTTTGAGGGTGACTCTCTACTCTTCCTCCTATCGAGTGATCCTTTGATTATTATATTTATTGTGCCAACTCCCTTGAATGTACCTGCGCTTAAGGTAAATATTTAGTAGACACAAAATCGCTTTTGCTAGCGATTATTTTTTTTTAGAAAAATTCTAAATGCAATATTCATAAAGAAGATAAGACGCCTTTGTTTGTCCTTCATGATCTCAAGAAATGAGATAGACAATTCAAAAGGTCCTAGATAAATGGGTATTAAACCTATTTTTGAGGCTATAAAAAATATCATTCTTAAGCATTATATGCTATGGTATGGCTCCCAACTTGCTTAGGGATTTTTTTGAAAGAGACCCTCATTTTTGTGTATTGATCCCTGCATCCACAGAAAAATGATTAGTTTGAGTAAAACTACTCCGTGTTGACCGCCTTCGCTCCTAGATTTGTTCCTCGCCATCTTTCCGATACTTCGTCATGTTGGCACCTCCACCCCGGCTCTCATTCCAAGATGCCAAGGCAATCATTATGTAAGAGATTTGTATAGATTTTTTTAAAAGTAGTTTTAATTTTAGAAATAGTTTCAAAGGTTTCTAAAAAACTTTAGAAAATCTTTGCCAGTCATGTCATATACTAGCTCAATGAACGTTTTCCTCTTGGTTTTGACTATATCCGACGGAGGATTTCCAAAACTCATCATCATTATTGGAGGGTTCTTCAAATAGTTTGTCATAGCCAAAAATTAAGTCCACCTAGACTTTGTCGCAGCTGGTGGCTTCAGAAGTTTGACTTCGAACTTAAGTGATGGAGAATTTGAAATATATTCAAGTGTTTGGTGGAAATTTTGAGGCCTTCCTCAAAATTTTTGCCCAAGTTTAAAGTTGTTTGAGATGATATCAACTCGATAAGATCCGAAGTCTTTGTTAGTCTTCGTTTTCCTTGTTGGATGATGATCTTCCTCTTGTGAATTTTCGAGATTCCTTCTCAAAAATTCTGCCCCAGTTTCCATTTTCTGGGGCTATATGACCGAGCCGTTGGGGCGCCTACATATCCCGTTGAAGCAGGAATCAGGTCAAACGTAGTTCAAGACTACGCTAAGGATATATAAAAAAATCTAATGGGTTGACCGAAGCCGACATAGGCCGCCTACATATCCCTTTCTTGGGAATTCAGGTCAAACGTAGTTCGTACATGAAATTAAATAAAAGGATAAATTGTCCTAAGGGGGTTGACCGAAGCCGACATAGGCCGCCTACGTATCCCTTTCTTGGGAATTCAGGTCAAACATAGTTCGCACATAAGCTCATCTTCAGGGTTAAATGGCCCTAGATACACTTATTTATCCTACTAGAAATAAACACTCTACAGATGACATGACGCTTTCATTACGTTTGTCTTGATAGAATAAAGGATCAAATGTCCAATTTCCTTAGTCATTGCTTGGTTTCCTCTAGACTAGGCTTCTTTGATTCTCGAACTCTTTGACTTTTCTATTGACTGTTCTAGGGTTATCATTATCTTGCTTCTTGACATGACATGACAATGGCAGGTTTTAAGTTATTGCTATACGACGGGCGACGATTCATGAGAGGAGGTCCAATTCAACCATGTTTTCTCTAATTAATCTTCCATGATCCCGATTATCTTGGGAAAAATCTTTCCACACATTTTCCTTATTCCATCCTCGAGACCATCGCTTACAGGTTTTGAAAAATAATTGGTAGAGTTCAGTTTTACTTCTAGTCATTTTCCTTTTCCTGTAACAAAGCAATAGTCAAGAAAGGGGATCTCTTATTTACTTTGATCTAGCGAAGTAGGGTCATTTTGTGCCAACACAGAGTAATTTCTATTACCTGCAAAGTAAAAACAACTCAAACGCTCACATGTTAGATTCCGTTAGTAATAAGTAAAGCAAGATGATAAGGTAGGAAGTAAACACATAGAGTTGTTTCTTATCTCATGCGAATTGATCCATAAAGTAATGATGACTCGAGAATTTCAATGAACAAAATTTTTCTCAATGATTTTGGATGGGTGGAATTCATCCGAAAGACTCAAATTTTATTCTTCTCGACCTTATTACTTCTTTCCAAAAAGTGGAGGTCAACAGAGCTTTTGGAGATATGGGCCGAACCGAAAGGCTACCTACGTATCTCACGGAGGAGAAATTAGGCCCTACGTAGTTCGAACCTATAATGACATTTTCTGATTCTAAATTCAACTTTCCTAAAATGGTAGTGGTCATTTTGGAAGTTTTAAGAATGACTACGGACTTTTCTGAGCAACTTAGGAAACTTGGAGTACGTTTGGTCGGACTTTTGTATAGTGGAGTATATTTCTACCTAGAGATGTTCTATGGAAAATGGGATTGGATCAATTCGCCTTTGATTCGAATCAATATAATACGTATAAGCACATAAACAGTTATATTACACAAGTATATTGTAATAAAAGTGCATCCTAATTGGGTGACCCTTTTGAACCAAGGCTTTAGGCCTAACAAATTTTGAAGAAAATATACGCCTTTTAAAGCCAATCCATTATCCCCCTAAAACCTTCATAGGTATACATAAATGGCATAAATGCCTACAAAAGTTTTTCAAAGGGATACAATCTTTAGGAAAGGGGAAAATAACATGAGAAGAAGAGTAATGTCCCATGCAGGGGATAATAAATACTAGTTCCTGAATGCTTCTTCTATCGGCCTTTGCCCTCTTAGCTTTGTTCACTCCACATTATTGGAGACATCCATTAATGATCAAGTGATTTCCATATAAATGTGCCATAGATGCCATGCAACTATCCAAATCGATCAAATTTCTTGCTAGACTTATTTCAATTTCTTCATCAATCGGGTACGATTGAGGCATCCTTATACAAAAGTAAGTAAAACAAATCTTTTCCCGAACTCCCAAAGGATAATGATTGGATTAAACAAACATATATTTCTTCAACACATAAATATGATTCGTCTATAATTGACTCGGGGTCATTAGGCGCAGGGCAAGTTTTCTAATGGGCCCAATACCCCCCTCGAATATTAGGTCATCCTAGGTTCATGCCTAAAATAGAATTTCAATTTCCCTTTATCCTAGGTGTCTAAAGTGGGTTTGAACCAGGTTCCCAAGCGGACAACTTGGGTTTGAAAATACGAACGGCCACCAAACGACTCACGTGCTAATAAACCATTGTATTTCCAACACATTATTTGGAATTGAACAACAAGGTCCGAGATATCAACGAAACCCCAAAATAGTTTATAAATAAATGCAGGAATATGCTATGAGATGCAATAATTAAATACCGCAAAATCAAAACATATAAACATGTAAACAATTAATCAAAAGGAGAAATCAAACATTTGGTTTAAACCTAGTTAAAATGTCCCCAACAGAGTCATCATTTCTATTTGCAGAAATTTTGACTTTTAGAGAGTCGCCACTTAATTTTTGAAAAGGAATTAAGAAACCTTTATAAAACACTTTGAATGATCCAAAACAGAAAAATTGCTTAAGTTTCAAAGATTCTGATTAAGCGGTTCCTATTAACGTTTTAGGAAGGTATTAGGCACCTAAAACGTCCACTAACTTACGGTTATCCGGACTGTTCGAAAATATCTTTTGATTAACTTCCAAAAATTGGTTTGTTGAAAAGTGATTGATTTTAAAAAAAAAACGACTTGTGTAAAATGAATTTAGGCGATTTAGTAGGGATTTTAACTAAGTCTAAACAAGACTAACAAATAAATAAACATATAAAAAGGGGGAAGGGAGGAGAAAGTAAAGGATTTGGGACATTAAGCCCAAATCTATGAGACCTGTCCTAATCTAATTGGGCTTTCGACCCATTTCACCTGTCCTAATCTAATTTTAAGCCTTTGGCTCGAGTCTTTCTCACCTGTATTAAATTTACAACTTTGGCTTCAAGGCCCCAAATGGATGACTAAAGTAATAAATGAATAAGACAATGATAAATAATTAAATAAATAAATAAATAAATAATACAACAATGAATAAATAAAGAGAGAGAAGACTATCGAGTCGTGTTGCCACTGCAAGGATGGGGCTTTAATCCATTTTCCTTCTTCCGATTTTCTTATCCACGCACTTAGACTCTCTTTTAGGCTTGACTCAATGGATGGGCCTTATTGGCCCATTAGAGAATGCAAAGTTTGGACTCCAATGAATTGTCATGCAAAAGAAGAAAGAAGAAACGAAATTAATACACATCCAAAACACAAAATGCTACATGGAGAAATAATATAACAAATTGATAGACAAACAGTCAACTATAGTAATTCAAATGAACTGGGAGACAGTAATTCAAATATGGCAGAATCATGCAATCAATATAATAACACACAACATACTTTATCAGGACAAAAATTTGGACTAGAAGCATCACAATATCACAGCTTTTCAAATAAAGAATGAAACATTGAGTTGCAAAGCAGAAAGAAAATTATAGCTGAATTTAACTAAAAAGGTTATAAAGCTACAATTTTTATCAAACAAACTATAATTAAATTAGATTGAGTCTGGCGGGATACGTTCGTCCAAGTTAGATTGGAAAAAAATTATGAGTCGAACCATGCTAACATTATTATACTGTCAAAATGATAAGTTAAAGAACTACAATAGGCAAAGTTTCATCATGGACTCTAACGCAAGCAATTATAGGCGCAAGACTGAAGATTTAAAATTACAGCAAGCATGATTCTTCGATAATCAGGATTTAGTGGTGAAACAAAAATAAAAATCAAATCTTGTCATACTAAACTGTAGATAACAAGCTAAAGGGCTAGGATTAAAGTAAAGAAAGTGTTCAATTGAGGAAGATAATCGAACTACATGAAAAATGATTGTGAAAGAATAGATTTCACATGTTCTTTAAAGAAGATTCGACGACGGCTACGACAATTTTGGAATAAGGAGCAGTCTAAGAAAGTCCTTACTTCGACCAACGAACCTCATAACATAGATCGTATGTAAGCTATCTAAATGTGTATCATCGTTTTACAATTTTAACATAACCAAAGATAACAAAAACAATAAACTCAATCTTTAAGTGATGCAACAAACAAATACCCATTTTTTCTCTCAGCCCAATAAATCAAAAGAACTACAGGTTTATAACTATTGAAAGAAAATAAAGAAACGTTTTAAAAGAAAAGAAAAAAAAAACCATAATCAAAAGCAGTGAAATGGAAAAACAGAATAACTAAACCATAACCCAAAACCCTTTTATGAGATAGATAACTTCAATTGTTTTGCTAAGCTTATCGGACGGGGAAAAAATGTTAACACAGAGCGGCAATTCCATATATTGGTAAACCAACAATGCCACCAGAAACTCCAACTAAATATCGCTCAATACAACAAGGCAACAAAATTTACCATTCCAAACCTTTTTTCAAAACAGAGAAATATTTAAGAACTTATAATTTCAACAAAAATCAGCAGAGCAAAACAAAAATTCTACGGCCTTCTAGGCCTTCTACAACAAGAAATCCCAGCATCGATGATTACAACGACTATAGAATGACGAGATGAAAAAAGAAGATAAAATAGAAACTAAATGGAAGGAAGATTACCTATTTCAGAGCAGCAAAATGGGGCAACGAGCTAACACTGAATTCTACCACCACCAAAAAAGTGTCGTCCTCAACTCGGGGACTTCAATTTAATTTGTCGACGAACTTAACAAAATTTTTTTTTTACTTTTAAAAAATAGACTGATTTTGCTCCTAGGTTTTCACCTTCCGAGACCTCCCCTCTTTGCTCAATAGTGAGCCTTTTTAATAGGAAAATTCGAGGGTTGAATTTCTAGGCTTCAATCGATATGGGAGAGAAGGAATCCAGGGGTAATTTTTGATTTTTTTTTTTGAGAAATTGAAATGGGTGGACCAATACCATTTACTCAAAATAAATTACCTTCAAGAACCAATGAAATCATCCAACTATGTACGAAATTGTACAATCTCATCTGAGAATCGTGGGATTGAACTGTTGGAGAGGACAACACATCGATTTCCAGAAGTTTCTTAGCATTTACTTCGTACAAATCAGTGTAGGATGCGTGTTACGCGTAAAAAAGGAAAAAAATAGGTTGTTAGAGCTGGCACGGGTTGAGTTTGGGTTTGAGATTGGCGATTGTAAGCTGGATGAGTTATGGCTATCGTTGATGTACTGTTGCTCACGTTGATGTTTATGAAGAGGAGAAAACAAGAGGTTTGGGCCGGGTATTGATTCTACTGTTATTGGGCCACTAGAATGGGTGGGGTGAGGCTGAATTTAAAAAGAAAAAAAATGGTTTGGTTGATTTATTTGTATTGTTTGATTAATCGGGTAATTTGGAGATTTGACCATTTCTATCTGTTTTGGCCAAATTGAAAATCAATTGGCCAATTGCATCGCAATTGTGGCCAATTTGATTTCAATTATGGCCAAATCTAATAGATTCGCTAAATTAAATCAAAATTCGAAATGAATTAATACCTCATTTAACCCCGAGCATCTTGATTCGATAAAATAAAACATATATTTATTTAAATAAATTATTTTTGAGATTAAATTATATTTAAATCAAGATTTTAATCATTTAAATTTATTTCAAGACAAATCTTGATTAAATTCGATATTTTATAAAAATAGATATTTAAGTAACAAAATTATATAATTTCTTATAATTGAATACGATAATATATAATCGTTACTTAAAATGACAAACTTACCCAGATAAATACTTTTGAAAATTTTCTTTATTCAATAAAATAAATGTTGTAATTTTATTGAAAATCGAAGAAACTCGGGATTAAAATTCGTTGCGAAGGGAAAAAAATTAGGTGTCAACAATTATTATTATTATCATCATTGCCAGCAGACCAACCTTCAACCGGAAGTAGCAAGGCCCTCCTCAGCCTGCGTATCTCACGGAGCATTCTTGCTCTAACTCCTCCCAGTTTCCATTGTAGGTCACGAACTTGATTTCGAAATTCATTCATGGCGTCTTGCAGAAAAACAACATCTCACACTGGGTCAGCCATTATCTAGAACACATGTGAATTGACAAAAAACTTAAAATTAGAAGTAAATATCTTAAGAATAACTGAATGTAATACAACGTAAACTACAAATTGGCAAGCAAAAAACTTACCTTAGTCAGGGAAGAGAAAGTGGTGGAAGTGCAGGTGTACTATGAAAGACGAGATGCAATAAATAAATAGAGTGTAGTTGAATGAACAGTTGAGTAAGGAGGGACCTATTTATAGAGGATTGAATTTGAATGAGAGGCAAAAAGGCGCGACTGTTCACCTCCATTCATTAATTATATTTTTTATTAAATTAAGAAAATAAATATTGTGATAAGTCATGACTTTACAGATTATTATTATTAATTAGTTCTTTCCAAAAACCATTTTTATTGAGTTGTGACAACAGATTCTATATCTGTTGCATCAGATAACTCATCTGTAACAACAGATAGATCATCTGTTGCAACAAATATAAAACTTGTTGCATCAGATAACTATCTATTGCAACATATAATCTAACTGTTCACCTCCATTTATTAATTACATTTTTTATTACTGTGAAAAGTAATGACTTAATTAATTAAGAAATATTGTGATATGTCATGACTTTTCAGATTATTATTATTAATTAGTTCTTTCCAAGAACCATTTTTATTGAGTTGTGACAACAGATTCTATATCGGTTGCATCAGATAACCCATTTGTGATAACATATATATCATTTGTTGTAACAATAGAGAACCTGTTGCACCAGATAATATATCTATTGCAACAAATAATCTACTTTTAAAAAAAAAAACTATCATCATATCATGAATCCAAATTTGTAGACTTTTTAATTTTATAAATTAAAAAAAACACCTTTTCGATTTCTTTAGTAAAATAATAACCATTTTTATTTTCCGGCAACAGATTGTATATCTGTTGAATTTGATAAACCATCAGTTGCAACAGATATACCATCTATAGCAACAAATAGATGATCTATTTTAATAGATTTTTTGATTTCTTCTAACAGTCGATACATCAGTCGCAACAGATGGGAAATTTGATGCATGACCAACACTGTTGAATATATGTATTTTTATTTTAGACAAAAAGTCACGACTCTTCACCTTTTTCTTAACAATCATCATATAAGTTAATTAATCCAATAGAGTGATTTTTTTATTATATAATAAATAATTTTAAAAAATAAATTCAAAAATAAAAATGGTGAAAAGTCACGATCAGTTATTAATATTAAATAACCATTCTTTTACGGTTATAAATTATGTTTATCATTTATTTTCTTATTATTTATTTACAAACCATTTTTCATATTAAATAATCAGAAAGTCATGTCTTTTCACCCTCTCTATAACAACAACAACCATTTTTTATTAATAACCGTCTGTGCAACATATGATCGATCTGTCGCATTAGATTAACCTGTGTTGACACAAATTGGTCAATACCTACCACCAACCTTTGACATGTTGAGAATAAGGAATAAACAAAATGATAATTAAATACTAAATAATAATTAAAAATTCAAAGTCGACCACCAAATGAAACATAGATTTTTGAATTCCTTGGGTAAATCCGATATACAAAAGGAGAAAAATACATATGCTAGAATAAAAAACATTACCTAATTATTATTACTACTACTATTATTATTATTATTATTATTTTCAATCGGACAATTTTCATCCGGCAGCAGTAGGGCCCTCCTTAGCCTTGCTCCGAAGTCAGTCAAATCTCTCTGGAGTTCATCAAACTGTCTTTGAAGTTCCCGCAAGGACTCAATAATCTTTTTGTGTGAATCTGTATCATCCATATTTGTAAGGAGGGACTTATTTATAAATTATTATATCTCAGAAAGAAAAGAAAATTATTTTAAAATAAATTTAACAGATGGGTAATCTATTGCAAAATATATTTCTTCTGTTAGATAACTTACAACATATTGACAATCTATTACAGCAAATGTATATATCTGTTTGATTTCTCCAATAGATACATCATATGTTGCAATAGGTTAATCATCTATCGTAACAGATGTCTCCAATTGTTTGACAACATAAACAGATATGGCATCTGTTGCAACTAGCCAGTTATCTGATTATTCAATTTAAGCCATAGATGGGATAGGAAGAATAAGGTGCGGGAAGATGGATCCACTATCATATGTGTGGGAGTTAAGTATGTATTACTGATAAGGTCACTGGGACAACACACATAAAGTACAATATTTCTGTGAATGCAGTTTTTAAATGATTAGGCACTAATCACTCAAACAAGATCCTACATTGTACAGTTAAGTTTGATGGTGTAGACACCTTGTTATAAATTACTGACGGTTGTTGCTCGTGTTTATGTATGTCAAGTTTTGAGAAGGGGTTAATATTTGGTGTCATTGCAGAGATCCAATAGATATTGGACTTAACTTTAAGTGTGTATTAGCCTCCAAGAAGGCCTTCGAAGCTTCACACTGCATCAAATAATAATGGAAATCAATAGAAATTCTCCTGACCTAAGCTTATATAGAAGGGTTGTTCGAGAAGATGATTACATGCCAGAAGGAGCCGAAAGAGAATGCCTGTGAGGGAAAGGGGAGTTGATAAAAGACTATATCATCTGAAAGCTAATTGAAGAGGAGACATAGGGTATCAAGGAACTGCTAGAAAATCTGGCCGATGAAATTATCTTAAAACATGAGAAATCTGAATCAAGTACAAATCTGAAAGTATATCCGATAATGTAAATTCATCTGTTGTTTCTCTCAAAGAAAATTAATACAAATGAACACTTTTCTAGGGATCTACTACTAGGTAGCGTGGTCGGTATTATCACCTAGATAGAAAATAGCAGAAGACCAAGAAAGCCGCCTTAAGAGAATCGAAGGTTGAAATATTATACAGTAAGTCTAGAAATCTTGCGCCAACAACAACTACAATTAAAGTAAGGAAGCTAAGCGAAGGCGGCAATTTTTGAATTTTAAATTCCATCCTATGCCTTCTTGTTTGTGGTTCTGATTAGGTCCGCTGTTGTTGACCTGATCGGAACCACAAACAAGATTGAAAGGCAAATTGACTATCATTACTTCCTTAGAAATATGGTTATAATTGATTGTGTTTTCTTTCCAAAGCATGCTTTCAACATTCCTTGGAGAAGAACAGATACATGCTGGTCGTTGTCATCTTTGAAATTGGTATAGAGTTCCTGATCTCTTGTGAGCTCGATCAGGAACACTACTGTAATACCCCGCATGTTTCTAAGCTAGGAGACAAACCATTTTACCTACATATGAAATCGCTTATCCTGTGATTCATACTTAAGTACATGACTTACAATGAGTATCCTAGCGATAAGATAGCTTATGATGCATTAAACATGTTCATATGAGTCACTTAAGGTAATACAAGCTAAGAGTTTTTAAAATCCATCAAGTTTTAGTGTTTGATTTTGTAAGGGTCATATTTGAACAAGTATAACTCTATGTTAATGTGGTATTTCTGCATATCTCTGCCCACCAAAATTATAAAGAATCAAATTAGCTTTCCAACGATACCAAATTCATCAAAATCTGACACCCGAGCTAGGAGTTATGGCTTTGCGAAGTAGAGTGCTTCGCCTAACCAATCACACATGGCCATTGAAAAGCATACGCGATAGCATATGCGGCACCCATGTAAATATAGGTGATAGCATACGCAGTGCCCATGTAGATATAGGCGATATCATATGTGGCGCCTATGTAAATTTAGGCGATAGCATATGCGGCGCCTATGTAGATATAGGCGATATCATATGCGACGCATATCTTATGGTTTCAAGTGACTTAAACACTCCATTTTGAGTTATTTTGAGGGTAATTAAGTCTTTTAACACTCCTTACACGTCCCTAAACTTAACCCTATGAAATATATAGCTCCTAATTACATTACAACCCTACTAATATTTTAAGTTCATCATCCAAGAGCACTAAAAGAGAAAAACAACTAGGGTTGCATAATTAAGCTTGAAGATCCAATTTCCAGAAAATTCCTCCGTCAATCATCAAGAATCTTCCTTCTAAGGTATACGTGAGTTGATTCATGGATTCCTTTCGTCCATGAAGCTCAAGAACTATCTTCTAAATTATGTATTATTATGTTTATGTTGTTGGTGGTTGATGTTCATGTGGTTGGAGTTTGATGATGCCTAAGATGTGAATGTAATATGTTTGTGAAAATACCTAAGGGAATAGAAATCATGCTTTTATGATATAATAAGTCCTAAGTGACTATTCCATGTTCTATGTTTATGTTCAACGTGATCCCCATGCAATTGTCTTGAATTGAATATGTTGTATGAGATGCTCATGATATTGTTGTGATATAGAATAGCCATGTTATTGAAGCCATGCAAGTATATACATGTTGTGTGCATTCCCGATCATGTGATAGTTTGTTGAGAATCATTCTTATTATGAAATCCTTACTTATGATATTATGAATTGTGGACTCTACTCTTATGATCAAGTCAGTCATGTGTGTCAGTTTCCTTCCATCGAGTCTTGGGGGTACTTGTACCCAAAAACTATAGCTATCTGCCTAGATCTAGTGTCATGTTTCAATACATCCTCAGTCAAGCTATGCTCCATAGATTTCAGTTAGTCACGTGACTCAGAAAAACTCAGAAATCTCAGTAGTTCAGTAGTCCCAGTAGTTTCAGTACTCTCAGTCAGACCTCAGATCTCAAGTATCTTTTCCGTCAGTCAACGGAACTCAGTGAATTCAGCTTAGTTTTTCTAAGAAAATATTATCAGCTCAGTTAATCAGTTTATAAATCAGTTCAGTTCAGTTCAGTTAGTCAGTTCAACGTAGTTAATCTTTTTAGAGTCTTTCAGTTAGGAGTAGGGACTAACACCGAGCGAGTGCAGGGATGGCATTTTTTTCCATTATAAAGGCAGAGCCGTTAGCAGCAATCTCTGTAATCTAGAACTGTGTAGCTAGCGTAGGACAGGAGTCACCCATCAGATTAAGGCTATACTTTACTATTATATTGCCTTAGGCTTGATTTCCTGTTCAGGGTCACCCGTCAGAGAGGCTTGACCATAGTAGAGGTCTCTACCCGTGGCATGGTATTAACACCCTTCCAATCAGGGCAAAGATTGGACCACACCAGTATAGTATCGGGGCATATCGATTAGGTTACTACCTCCCACAGTCACAGTTACAGTTACAGTTTCAATATCAGTCTTCAGAGTAAAAATCAGGAATCATGACTATCAGATACAGTCATCGATCTTAGTAAGGAACTCAGATAGTTCCATTGATTCCTGGACTATCCCATCAGATAGGCTTGGTCCCATATTCAGATGCTTATTATTAGATCTAGAGGTCACTCGGCAGACAGGCTTGATCTCAATCTTAGATTCAGTCGAGTATTCTCATTATCAGTTTCAGAGATCACTCGTTAGCTAGGACTGATCTCAGACTTAGATGTTCAGATACAGTTTGAAACTCAGATAGTTTTCCCCAGAATTAGGACTATTAGATACAATCATCCATGTTATCAGTCATTTAGTATCTCAGTATCATAAAACTCATGTTGTCAGAGTTCAAACTTAAGTAGTCAGTATCTCCACGAGTTCTGTAGCAGTTACGTATGTATGTATGTATGTATGTATGTATGTATGTATTCTCACTTTCATATTATTCAGCATGTTTATGCATATAAACCCCATGCATTTAGCCTACCCCCTAGTATACTCAATACTTTAGTTGTACTGACGCATTTGCGCTATGGTGCTTTCTTTTTATATTACACCATAGGTTCTGAGGTGCAGATTTTAGATCAGCAGTAGCAGTTCAGTAAGCAGTGAGTCCTCATCTTTTGAGGACATGATAATTACATTTATTATTCCAGTATTTCAGTTTACCTTCAGTTTAGGGAGTTTGTTGGAGACATGTTCCTTCAACTTCTTATTCAGACAGCTTAGAGGCTTTCAGACGATTATAGAGTTTTCAGATTTAGTCTTTAGTATTTTTAGTTTTGTTTTGGTACTGTGATACCACCTTATTTAAGATATTTTATTATTCAAGATTGAACCTTACACCCTCTTTGTTCATGCTTCCGCATTTCATATGTATATTATACAGTTATAGGTATAGATATCAGTCATGGGTTAGCTTGTGGTCCTTCGGGCTCATAAGCACCGTGTAGCATTCCGGTTTAGAAAATCGGGGCATTACAACTGCCTTCAAAGTTGTGTCATTGAATAAGGTCTTTAAAACACTTTCTTTAGAAGCCTTAAAGGATACATGGAGGGTCGCTGT